>NW_020538040.1:38086485-38114109 GCF_003426905.1 Ctenocephalides felis | reverse complement strand
TTTTTTTTTTCAAAAAAAGTAATTTTTTGTCTAATTTATAGTTTCTCAAAAATTCTTATTTTTTCGAAGTAAATTTTTTTCAAAAATGTTTAATCGTTTTTAAAAAAAATAATAATTTTTGGTACGGGAAGTTCCAGCAATTTGCCTTAAGGCACGATGCCCTAATTGCCTTAAGACAGAATTCCACTTACAGCTAGTTTTAATTTTGATTTAATAAATTTCCTCAGTTTTTTCTCAAAGGTATAAAGCATTTAGATAATTTACGTGATCTTTTGTAACCTCAGCATCTCCTTTGCACTTAATGTTCCTCTCGGAACGGCATCAGTACAAATACTGATTTCCGTTTTCCACTGAGCTTGTCAATTCTTGTTCAATCTACATTTTCTTATTTTGTATAGTATATCTGCCGTCTTTTGTGCACTTCCAATTTCTTTCCTGATAGTTCATGAGACATATAAAAGGAAATCTATTCGTAGTCTAATAATGCATACAGAGCACCGACGTGGTGCGGAATTAGTTCTTACTTGATTTAATATGCACTCGTATAATTATGTAGTGAAATCTATATCGATTTATTAAGGTTTCCCATTGGTTTAGCACCCGATGATTTTAATTGAATCCATTCATTCGATTTATATTTATATGTTCTCTTATATATGATCTTCTTTGAGAAAGACCTCTTGATATGTTTCACATATTATGGTTTTGATACATTTTAATAGCTAAAATTTAAATGTAAATAACTAATGATTTGTAATAACTAGTAAATTTATGTAAATAACTAGTTGTACCATAACACTTGATTTGTTATTTTTTGCTAACTCCCCATTAATTTAAAAAAAAAAACAAAATGGTAATTCAGTTTTTGAGAGAACGAAGCGTCCGATTTGAATAATTCAAAAAACATTTCATTTATATTGACTAAACGAAGGACTGTTGGAAAGGCAGGTCCAGCGGTTGTGGACTCTCAGTGAAAATAAGTTACAAAAAATGACATTTGGCGGTTAAAAATGTTCTTTGGACATATGCATATCAAATTATTAGATATTTTATAGAGATTTTATTAATGTGTACACATTTTGTGTAATTTTTTTGGGTTCCGTACCAAGATTTTTAATCTTGAAGTTCATTTATATGATTCAAACAATTATAGGGTAAGTTATAGTAATCGCAAAAAAATCAAAAATGAACATTTTTATATATCTTCTCGTTTCAAAGCTTTCTGAACATTTTGGCATACCTTAGAAAAAAACGAATGTTTGTGTGTGAAAAAATCATTTTTTTTAAATTTTTTGAGAATTTGGTAATTTTTGAAAATATCCGATTTTTTTTGAAAATTTCGAAATATACTCAAACTTTTGTAAGAAATCGTTTTGCTTAAAATTTTGATATTTTTCGAAAATTTTGAAATTTTGATTTTTTTTTTAAATGATGAAACATTTCGAAAAATTTTGAGTTTTTTTTAAAAAAAAAATTTCAAAACTACGAATTTTTTTGTAAAACCATTTTTTGCACACCGTCTACACAAGCAAAAGGTTCTTTGAATTAATCTAATCGGATGATCCGTTCTCTCAAAAACTGCATGACCATTTTTACACTCTGTGCGCTTCATACCTCCACGTCTAGACGTGCCTTTTGCAAAAACGCTTCGCGAGTACGAACCAAATGTTTTTTCAATCATACAAATCAGTTATTCCATACTGTCGAAAATGTCGAGGACATTTGTTTGAACCATATAAATAAACTTTAAAATTAAAAATCTTGCTACGAAACCTAAAAAAAATACACAAAATGTATACACGTTAATAAAATCTCTATAAAATATCTGATTATTTGATATGCATATGTCTAATAAACATTTTTGACCGCCAAATGGCATTTATTTAACTTATTTTTATTGAGAGTCCATAACCGCTAGACCTGCCTTCCCCAAAATTTAATCAGTTATTCATCTTGTCAATACAAGTAAAATGTTTTTTGAATTATTAAAATCGGACGCTCCGCTCTTTTAAAAACTGAGTTACCATTTTTGGCACTTTTTGCCCCGTATCTTCGGAACGGCTAGACCTGCCTTCGCCAAAAACTAATCAGCACGTTTACTTATCAATACGAATCGAATGCTTTCTAAATTATTCAAATCCCGGTGTTCCCGAAATCGTCGACGAAAATTTGTATCCGCACGCACACGCACACACACACATACACACATACATCCATTTTTTCTAAGATATGTCAAAATATTCAGAAACCTTTAAAACGTAAAGATATATACAAATTTTCATTCTCGATTTTTTTGCGATTACTATAACTTACCCTGCGGGAAGTTCACTAAGGAATATATTATCAAAGCAGTAAACTTAATTAATATTCCGAAATGTATATAAAAAGATTGTGATTTATATCATTCAATGTAGATTTTCATAATTGTATGTATTTATCGTAAATATCGACGTTAAGTGATTTAATAATTCGTGATCAAAGTGCATGATTAAGTAGGGTATACATAATTTTTGAAATTAACTTTGAGTGAAGGAGTTCCGCCAGTAGATATACGTTAATTCTCATTTTTTGTAGAAAACTCAATGAGAATTATATTCACGAGCTGATTATGATAATGGCCCCTAAATAAGATTGGTAAAACTATTAATTTTCTGCATGCGTAGAAAGTCTTAACAAAACCATTATCATTCATATTCTAGAATGTGTTGATTAAAATATTTGCGCGTGGAATAAATATTTTTTAATTTCGCAATTGCTTCGCTTATTATTAGATAATGCTTTCAGTCATTTACTTGTGGTACCAAGAAAACCGAAATTTGTACTTGTACTACTGTTAAATGAAATGAACCATATATTTTACATGAACAACACCCTATTGATTGATAGACACTGTAGCTATTGGTTAAGAAGTTTTTTAAAATTGACAAATGTTTCATTTAATATTCGATTTTTTTTTTTAATTTTTGTTATTTCTAATTGTTGATTTTGGTTGATTGATTCTGTGTATTAATGATCATGATTTTAGGAACGTATTGAAAGTAGCGGTTTGAGTTCCACAATTACAATATCAAAAATATTTATAATATCTATAAATATTGCAAGTTCGAACTGTCTATAATGAATATATATTTCTTGCACACGAAATACTTATATATTATTTATTTAATAGAACTCATCAGCCGTTGTAAATTTGGAAAAGCAAAAATGTTTTTTATATTTATTATAAATATTGTAAATTTATAAATGCTTATTAAATTGGGCGACGAGCGTATTCTACAAACAACTAATCGGTATGCTTAAAAGTGTTCAATTTTTATTTAATTTACATTTTTTTGATTATTTTGATTTTTTTTTCAAAATACTGAAAACTTTACAGAAGTTCTAAAATTTTTGGAATTTTTGCAAGATAAAGATTTTTTTGAATTTTTTATTATTTGGAAATTTTTGAAAATATTCGTTTTTTACTTAATTTCTGAATATTCTAAAGTTTTTGTAAAAAAGTAAATTGTAAATTTTGATATTATTTTGAAATTTTTAAAAATTTAGATTTTTAAATTATGAAAATTTTCGAAAATTTGAATTTTTAAACATTTAATTTTTTGAAAATTTTCTGTAAAAGCATTTTTTTAACTTGTCTATCTAAACAAAATATTTTTTAAATTAATCTAATTGTATGATCCGTTTTCTCAAAAACTGCATGACTATTTTTAAGCCCTTTGCGCCTACGAAACGGCTAGACATGCCTTTTGCAAAAACGTCTCGCGATCGAGTACGAACCAAATGTTTTTTCAATCGTTCAAATCGGTTATACCATATTCTGTCGAAAATGTCGAAGACATTTGTTTGAACCATATAAATGAACTTCCAATTTAAAAATTTTGGAAAGGAACTTGACATAAAATGTGAACACATTATTAAAATCTTCATAAAATATCTGGTAATTTGATTTGCATATGTTTAATGATCATTTTTGACCGCCAAATGGCATATGTTTAATTACCTTAAACAGGAATCCGGCTTTAATGCCAAAAAATTAAAACAAAATATACATAGCATATTAAAAAAAATACATATATTAATAAATTTATTTTCATGAGAGAGAATATATTTCCAATATTTTTATATAAAGTCAAGAAAACTATTAAAAACTATTACATTTAAAAAGTATAATGGTTAAGTCTACTCCACATATCTTCTCTAGTATAATTAGTGCTGCTTCGAAAGACTTATCATCACCATGCTGGTTATGAAAAGCGATTGAATCTTGGTCGGTTCTTCCCTTGCAGATAATATTTAAAATTTCATAAGGTAAGGCGTAGGATTTCTGACAGTTGAAGAAATTATGACTTGTCCGATGCCATTACCTGAATTTACTCCATAGTCGGAAGCAAAATCCACCGATTTCAGGTTGAATGAAAAAGAAAAGCCTCTTCGATTTTACGAGTGTGGTTAGATGGAATTTGACGTTCCGATCGATGAGCCTTCATGTCGGTGAGCCTTTCGCGCATTGTTTTTATCCGATTAGGGACTGCGATGAGGTGAGCAACCAAGGTGGGGATCTGTGGCTACTGCAGCTTCGCAAATCCAACGAAGGACGACGATTACCTTCTTCAAGTCGCCCAGAAAATTTATTTAATTTCGGCTTTGAGGTCCATCATCATACTGTCCACATCATACATTAAAGTTAGCAAACTTTAATTAGCATGAAGTATCAATAAAATTGAAGTAATTCTTCAATAATTTTTAATTTCAAACTTCAAAATCGACGATAATATCTCATAAAAAACTGGTTCGAAATATGAATATATAAAAACATGTATAAAATATTGACGTAGTGTTTACTTTCTTTTGTTTACCATTTTATTTTTTATTATAATATTTTTTATTAGCATAGTTGCCAGAAAAAATATATAATCGAAAATAAAAGAAAGTAAACACTACGTCAATATTTTATACATGTTTTTATATATTCCTATTTCGAAACAGTTTTTTTATGAGATATTATCGTCGATTTTGAAGTTTGAAATTGAAAATTATTGAAGAATTACTTCAATTTTATTGATACTTCATGCTAATTAAAGTTTGCTAACTTTAATCTATGATGTGGACAGTATGATGATGGACCTCAAAGCCGAAATTAAATAAATTTTCTGGGCGACTTGAAGAAGGTAATCGTCGTCCTTCGTTGGATTTGCAAAGCTGCAGCAGCCACAGATCCCCACCTTGGTTGCTCACCTCATCGCAGTCCCTAATCGGATAAAAACAATGCGCGAAAGGCTCACCGACATGAAGGCTCATCGATCGGAACGTCAAATTCCATCTAACCACACTCGTAAAATTGAAGAGGCTTTTCTTTTACATTCAACCTGGAATCGGTGGATATTGCTTCTGACTATGGAGTAAATTCAGGTAATGGCATTGGACAAGTCATACTTTCTTAAATAGTCAGAAATCCTATGCCTTACCTTATGAAATTTCCAAATATTATCTGCAAGGGAAGAACCGACCAAGATTCAATCGCTTTTCATAACCAGCATGGTGATGATAAGTCTTTCGAAGCAGCACTAATTATACTAGAGAAGATATGTGGAGTAGACTTAACCATTATACTTTTTAAATGTAATAGTTTTGAATAGTTTTCTTGACTTTATATAAAATTATTGGAGACATATTCCCTCTTATGAAAATAAATTTATTAAAATATGTTTTTTTTTTAATATACTATGTACATTTGTTGTAATTTTTTTGGTATGAATGCCGTATTTTTGTTTAAGGTAATAGCGTATTTGAGCTCTGATAATTTTTTCTTTCATTTTTGCTCCAAATCTTGTTAATATTAAGTTTGTGGCAAAAATAATATAAAAATCGTAAACAATAAATTTAAGAGCAGCACAATCTTATCAAAAATATATTTTGTACATAATATGTAATGTGAACTTCATATAATTTGATAAAAATAATATTTTGTGTAATTATTAGTGAATTGAAGATCAGAATTTGTTCATAAATTGTACAAAAATAACAAAAAAGTAAGACTACGACTTTGATCTCTGTCCATTGCTATTATATTTAATTTTTTGTCTTATTTAATATAGGATTTTGTATTACATTTACTATATTCTGTAATCTATGAAACTATTAATAGAACAAAAAATCTTTATTTTACTTAAATTTTCTTTAACATACAAATGTATCTTAGATTCTGTTAGATAAAATTTCAAAAAATTTCTAGTTCTGGATTTAGATTCAAAATCTGACTTAAAGTTTTCTGTAAATTGTATACAATTTTGTTTCTATCATAGTAATATTCGATATACAAAAATTATGATCAATTTTGAAGAAATATCAAAATCACTAAAAAAATCTGAAGCTGTGTTTAATTTTTAAAAATCAAAATACTTCCGAACTAATACTTGCTTTATATCAATATTCTTAATATTTTATGTGAATTAATGAATTCTCGCACCCCGAGTATTTTGAATTGCCAATATTTTTCCATCCAGCGAAATTGATCATCTGTAAAATATAGCCAAAGACAAACCCATTATATTGATCAAATTGTGGTGTTTGCCATAATTGAGTTATTAAAAGCCATCACCCGGCGATGATGTTTCATTTTGTATTTGCTAATAAAAAGAATCCCACATGACATTTTGTTGATTAGTTTGCCTTCCACGACCGTAAAGGAAAATTATTCTTATTTCGATTACATATTTTATTATTGTACCATAACGACAGTATTCTAGAGTTTATTCTTTTATCAACATATTATTTTGCGGGTTTATTTTTATTTCAGCTTCTCACAGGAAAATTTGAAATAGAAATCGAAAATAAGAGTTTATGATCATTTCAGCTGGATACAATAAAATTATGTTCGTTTTAAATTAAACTAGTGGTGCATAATATCGTGTCTTAAGGCAAATTGCTGGAAATTCCCGTATCATAATTTATAAACTTTGAAACTTTTAAATTTTTATGAAAACTGAAACAAAAAGATTTTGGAGAATTTAGAATTTTTGAAAAAAAAAACGATTTTTTTGATTTCCTATTGTCTCAAAAACTGATTTTTGGCAATTTTGACCCGTATCTTCAAAACAGTTGTACCTTTCTTGGCCAAAAACTAACCAGCACATCTCCCTATCAATAGAAATCGAATATTTTTTAAATCATACAAAACGGTTGATCCGTGTTCTCAAAATCGTTCAGTAAAAATTGTAGCCGCACATACATACACCCACACGTGCATACATACACACACATACATCAATTTTTTAGGTATTCCTAAATGTTCAAAAATATTTGATAAGTAAAGATATATAAAAAATTTCATTTTCGATTTTTTGTGATTACTATAACTTACCTTACGTGTTAAAAATAAGGGGTATAAAATAAGAATTTTGTAATAAATGTGATGAATGTTTATGAAATCATTCTAGTTTGAAGTATTTTCAACAATAATATTACCGGATCAATAATAATTAGTTTTGTGGCGAGCCTAGTTCACTCAGTAGCGTGTCCGACTCACACGACAGGGATCTTCGAATCGAATCCTTAGAATTTAAAAAATATAGGTAGTTTGAAACTAAATAGAATTTGACTTCTTAAATAGAATTTGAATAAAAAATTAGAAACAAAAAAAGCAAGATTACAACTCGAAAAGTTCAGCTTTAGAAGAAAAAACGAAGAATGAAAAAATCAGTTGTGAAGAGCAAAAAAATTGGGTAAAGTAGGATATAAATAAAAAGATGGTATAGAATATATATGAATACAGCATAGAATATAAAAATTAAATAATATAGGTGGCTAAATGCTCTAAGTAACCGGGACCAATAAAACTTAAAAAAAAAAAAATAGTTTCGGAGTTACTGTACTGTAAACAGATCTTAATTCTGTTTTAAACAATGTGTTAAACTTAAACTAAAAACATTCTCACTAAACACATTTTCACCTGTTGAGTTGATTCAAGATTTTTTGCCACTATATTCAAAACGTATGCTGAATTATTCAAATCGGTTAACCTGAGTGCCGGGCTTTAACATACTTGCTCGAGAGCTTTTTTCTGAAGTGGCGTATTATGGACTGGAGAACTACAATTGCAGAAATATTTTCCACACAATCTAGTTTGGTCAGTCTTTCAGTTTTCCATACTTCCGGGAGATTAATGATGCAGATGTTGCTTTTTATGTTAAGGTTGCTCAGAATTGTATGAACAATAGGGTACATGAAAGGCGCTAGCAGCTTTTCTTCCAAATTAGCATAAATTGCATTATGTAGAATGTGGGGACTTTATTTGAACTGAAAATTGTATCAATGAATATTAATTTTACGTGCTAGTCGCTTAAGCCATTTCTACTTAATCTAAATACGTTTAGAATTTATCATTCAGCTTTTTTTTTCAAATGTAAAACTTAAAAATAATTGACTTTGATCAACTTTATATAATGTTAGGTGGAACAATTCTTAAACAGTTAAAAGTATAATAATCTAAGTTTTTTAAAAAACATAATTCAGCTGAATAAGTTGGAATTTGATTCTTTATTATTAGTCTTTCTACGTTCATTTTGCTGTACAAAATTGAATATCTTCACAAGTCACAAACTCTTACACTACTGACGATAACTTTTTGAAAATTTATTACCATTAATTTTATACATCAGAAAAAAAATTATTTGTAGTTATGCATTATTTGTTATAAACTTTAATTTGTATTGGATTTACTACTAGATACATTCATTGTATTGAAACATTTGCTGGTTTGGAGTATTTTTACTACTGTTACTATTAATATTCCAATTTACCACATGATTACTTGTATTCAAATTTTCTTAATATTTCTAAACTTGATTTATTAGGTTGGCACCTAAGTAAGTGCGGATTTTTGGTAGAAAATCAAATACATTTTTTCATGGAACTAAATAACTTTATTCTGTAATGTATTGTCCATTTTGACCAATGACTTTTTGCCATCTTTCAAGCAACATTATTACCATATTTTCATAAAACTTTTGTTTTTTATTAGCAAAAACCTTAATTGGGTACAGTTTGAGACCATTGAATTGATTACCATTCGGAGAGTTTGTAAAGATCTAAACAAAAAGTAATCAGAAGGTATAAGGTCAGGACTATATGGTGGATATGGTAAAACATCCTAAGCTCCGATATTTTTTGCCTGGTGACCAAAGATTTGTGATGTCAATAATAGAATTAATCACCATTTCGATTTGTCAATTTAGGCAACTTTGTTATTGAATGTAGAGGTTAAAATTTATCGTTTGGTTGGATGGTAAAAGTAAATTTAGAAAATTTCTTTGTGATCTAATTTGACTGGATGATCAGAACAAATTTGGCAAACTATTTTTGACATTGCCGTTTTTCTAACAAAATACTATAACAAACTGATCATAACTTTTTGTGAGATTAAGATGCCTTTTTTTCTTTGCAAAACTAAAAAGCAAAATGTTACAAAAATATTTGATTTGATATTCCATATTTCAACGAACGCCAAGCGCAAACTACGCAATCTATCAAAAAACCCTTTTCACTGATGGAGATAATTTACATCTGGACTACGTCAGCAAACCTTAAAATTATTTTAAAACCATCTAAGATAAAAACTGCACTTACTTAGTTACCAATTAAATAATTTTAATCATAGTTAAGTATGATCAATTATGTTTGCTGCTGTAATTAATACCTCATAATAATAATCGTCAGTTGTATCAAGTAAGTTCTGGTTTAATTGTGATTAGATATTTAAAAAACACATATATTAATTTAAAAGTTATGTTGGAGAAACTTAAATTAAGTTAGTTCTATAACATTAATCTTGAATAGAATGAGGAAATCTCTGGCAGCAAAGTTTTATGTAAAAATAAGACCACTAAACATTTCGGTTAGACACACTAGATTTTTCTTCGTTTTTCCCTCGAGTATATGTACGCTTTGTTATTCTTCTCTGCTACTTGAACACAATATATTTTTGAATACAGCTTTTCTGTGGAAATTGCGCTGTACGACTTCATTATTTTAGAAAATATTTTAAATATAAACTTCCTCGGCAGAATCGAGTTTCTTAAAAGTTTAGATTAGTTTCAATGTGCTGTTACTCGCATTAAATGTATATATCTGCATCGTCAGTTAATTATTTCACAAAAATATGATTAGAAGTGTACGACATTGTGAGACTTTTGCTACGCGAAAGATTTTTGCATCGACTGCTAAAATAGCTCCAATAAATTAGTTTCAAACTAATTTTTTAATTGGTAATCAAGATTTTGATGTCACTGCATTTCAACAAAAATTTAAATAGACCGAACGTTTTCATTTATTTTTTTCTATTTTGTATTTGTTATTAAATTATTCATTAATCTGTCTTATTTTTCTATTTATATATCTGTCAGCAATAATTCCAAAACTAAAAATGATAACCTTCGAATATTAGTAAGCAATTATAAATTCACACATATTATTACAAATTGAAGATCGACATTATTTTTTTTAACTGTAAGGTGATAAAAATAATGTGTTTGTCGAATATTCTTAGATATTGCAAAAAAAATCACTATTCATCCACCATTTTGGCTGGGCCACACCGATGCTCTCAGCTACAGCATTTATCATAAGCTTTTCATTTTTTGACTAGGAAATACGAAAAATGGGTTTTGTAGTAACCTCATACAGAACAAAATTAAATAATTAGAATAAATTACGTCAATTCTCACGAGAAATCTCAATATGTTTACTGTCGAACGCTAAGGGACGGCTTAGTGTCCGGTTCTAAGGGAATATCGGAATATCTGAATATCTGAATATCTGAATATCTGAATATCTGAATATCTGAATATCTGAATATCTGAATATCTGAATATCTGAATATCTGAATATCTGAATATCTGAATATCTGGATATCTGAATATCTGAATATCTGAATATCTGAATATCCGAATATCCGAATATCCGAATATCCGAATATCCGAATATCCGAATATCCGAATATCCAAATATCCGAATATCCGAATATCCGAATATCCGAATATCCGAATATCCGAATATCCGAATATCCGAATATCCGAATATCCGAATATCCGAATATCCGAATATCCGAATATCCGAATATCCGAATATCCGAATATCCGAATATCCGAATATCCGAATATCCGAATATCCGAATATCCGAATATCCGAATATCCGAATATCCGAATATCCGAATAGCCGAATATCCGAATATCCGAATAGCCGAATATCCGAATATCCGAATAGCCGAATATCCGAATATCCGAATATCCGAATATCCGAATATCCGAATATCCGAATATCCGAATATCCGAATATCCGAATATCCGAATATCCGAATATCCGAATATCCGAATATCCGAATATCCGAATATCCGAATATCCGAATATCCGAATATCCGAATATCCGAATATCCGAATATCCGAATATCCGAATATCCGAATATCCGAATATCCGAATATCTGAATATCCGAATATCCGAACATGTGAATATCCGAATATCCGAACATGTGAATATCTGAATATATGAGTAACGCTCTATTAAAGAAGATAAAATCCATGAACAAGTTCTAATTTTAAATTCACTAATAATCACACAAAATATAATTTTTATCAAATTATATGAAATTTACATTACATATTATGTACAAAATATATTTTTGATAAAATTGTGCTGCTCTTAAATTTATTGTTTACGATTTTTATATTATTTTTGCCACAAACATGATATTAACAAGATTTACAGTAAAAATGAAGATAAAGTTCAAGTATACGTTTTTATTACCTTAAACAGAAAACCAAATTCATGCCAAAAAGCAAAACAAATGTACATAGTATATTAAAAAAATACATATTTTAATAAATTTATTTTCATAAGAGAGAATATATTTCTAATATTTTATATAAAGTCAATAAAACTATTAAAAACTATTACATTTAAAAAGTATCATGGTTAAGTCTACTCCACATATCTTCTAGAATAATTAGTGCTGCTTCGAAAGACTTATCATCACCATGCTGGTTATGAAAAGCGATTGAATCTTGGTCGGTTCTTCCCTTGCAGATAATATTTGGAAATTTCATAAGGTAAGGCGTAGGATTTCTGACAGTTGAACAAATTATGACTTGTCCGATGCCATTACCTGAATTTACTCCATAGTCGGCAGCAAAATCCACCGATTCCAGGTTGAATGAAAAAGTCAAGCCTCTTCGTTTTTACGAGTGTGGTTAGATGGAATTTGACGTTCTGATCGATGAGCCTTCATGTAGGCGAGCCTTTCGCGCATTGTTTTCATCCGATTAGGAACTGCGATGAGGTAAGCAATCAAGGTGGGGATCTGTGGCACCTTCGCTAATCCAATGAAGGACGACAATTACCTTCACGTCGTCAGAATAATACACTTAATTTCGGCTTAGAGGTTCACCAACATACTGACCACACCATAGATTAAACTTAGCAAACTCTAATTAGCATGAAGTATTAATGAAATTGAAGTAATTCTTCAATAATTTTTAATTTCAAACTTCAAAATCGACGATAATATCGCATAAAAAACTGGTTTAAAATATAAATTTATAAAAACATGTATAAAATATTGACGTAGTGTTTACTTTGGGTGCGTTCGACTTGGACGCTTACGCGCTGTGAGCGCTCACGCTTATAAGCACGAATTTTTAGCGTTCGACTTGGCCGATAAGCGCTCAGAATCGATAACTGAAATCCGTTCGTTTTGGAAACTGTGAGCGTCAATAAGCATCAAAATGGCGGCAACTGGCGGTAACGGTAATTGTGTAAATTTTATTACTTTCTGGATCATTCAACGGGATTATAAAGAATTTAACAATTAATAAATAAATGAAATTTCGTTTGCTTATGCTTAATTCATATTAACATTAAAATTAAAATTTAAAATTATTTAAAATTAATTAAATTTAAAATTAATTAATATTAATATTAATATTAAAAAATAATTGTGTTATACAACTTGGCATTTTTGCGGGATTATAAAAAATTTAACAATTAATGAATAAATGAAATTTGGTTAGCTTATGCTTAATTAATAGTAATATTAAAATTAAAATTTAAAATTATTTAAAATTAATTGAATTTAAAATTAATTAATATTAATATTATTATTAAAAAATAATTGTGATATACAACTTGGCATTTTTGCGGGATTATAAAGAATTTAACAATTAATAAATAAATGAAATTTGGTTAGCTTATGCTTAATTAATAGTAATATTAAAATTTAAATTTAAAATTATTTAAAATTAATTAAATTTAAAATTAATTAATATTAATATTAATATTAAAAAATAATTGTGATCTACAGCTTGCCATTTTTGCGGAATTATAAAGAATTTGACAATTAATAAACAAATGAAATGACAGATAGTAAAAACAACTGACGCTCACGCTCACGCTGCCCTACCTCTGGGTGCATTCGACTTGGACGCTTACGCGCTGTGAGCGCGCCGTGAGCGCGCTTTCATCGTTCGACTTGGCGCTGTGAGTGTGGCATAAGTACACTCGTAGCACCATCGTAGGATGCTCGTAGCACATATTTTGCGCTCACATACGCTCACGCCACAGAGGTAGGGCAGCGTGAGCGTGAGCGTCAGTTGTTTTTACTATCTGTCATTTCATTTGTTTATTAATTGTCAAATTCTTTATAATTCCGCAAAAATGGCAAGCTGTAGATCACAATTATTTTTTAATATTAATATTGATATTAATTAATTTTAAATTTAATTAATATTAAATTTCAATTTTAATATTACTATTAATTAAGCATAAGCTGACCAAATTTCATTTATTTATTAATTGTTAAATTCTATATAATCCCGCAAAAATGCCAAGTTGTATATCACATTTATTTTTTAATATTAATATTAATATTAAATAATTTTAAATTTTAATTTTAATATTACTATTAATTAAGCATAAGCTAACCAAATTTCATTTATTCATTAATTGTTAAATTTTTTATAATCCCGCAAAAATGCCAAGTTGTATATCACATTTATTTTTTAATATTAATATTAATATTAATATTAGTTAATTTTAAATTTAATTAATTTTGAATAATTTTAAATTTTAATTTTAATATTAATATGAATTAAGCATAAGCAAACCAAATTTCATTTATTTATTAATTGTTAAATTGTTTATAATCCCGCTGAATGATCCAGAAAGTAATAAAATTTACACAATTACCGTTACCGCCAGTTGCCGCCATTTTGATGCTTATTGACGCTCACAGTTTCCAAAACGAACGGAATTTAGTTATCGATTCTGAGCGCTTATCGGCCAAGTCGAACGCTAAAAATTCGTGCTTATAAGCGTGAGCGCTCACAGCGCGTAAGCGTCCAAGTCGAACGCACCCTCTGTGGCGTGAGCGTATGTGAGCGCAAAATATGTGCTACGAGCATCCTACGATGGTGCTACGAGCGTGCTTATGTGACACTCACAGCGCCAAGTCGAACGATGAAAGCGCGCTCACGGCGCGCTCACAGCGCGTAAGCGTCCAAGTCGAATGCACCCTTTCTTTTATTTTCAATTATATATTTTTTCTGGCAACTATGCTAATAAAAATATTATAATAAAAAATAAAATGGCAAACAAAAGAAAGTAAACACTACGTCAATATGTTATACATGTTTTTATATATTCATATTTCGAAACAGTTTTTTTATGCGATATTATCGTCGATTTTGAAGTTTGAAATTAAAAATTGTTGAAGAATTACTTCAATTTCATTAATACTTCATGCTAATTAAGGTTTGCTAAGTTTAATCTATGGTATGGTCAGTATGTTGGTGGACCTCTAAGCCGAAATTAAGTGAATTATCCTGACGACGTGAAGGTAATTGTCGTCCTTCATTGGATTAGCGAAGGTGCAGCAGCCACAGATCCTCACCTTGGTTGCTTACCTCATCGCAGTTCCTAATCGGATGAAAACAATGCGCGAAAGGCTCACCTACATGAAGGCTCATCGATCAGAACGTCAAATTCCATCTAACCACACTCGTAAAAACGAAGAGGCTTGACTTTTTCATTCAACCTGGAATCGGTGGATTTTGCTGCCGACTATGGAGTAAATTCAGGTAATGGCATCGGACAAGTCATAATTTGTTCAACTGTTAGAAATCCTACGCCTTACCTTATGAAATTTCCAAATATTATCTGCAAGGGAAGAACCGACCAAGATTCGATCGCTTTTCATAACCAGCATGGTGATGATAAGTCTTTCGAAGCAGCACTAATTATACTAGAAAAGATATGTGGAGTAGACTTAACCATGATACTTTTTAAATGTAATAGTTTTTAATAGTTTTATTGACTTTATATAAAATATTGTAAATATATTCTCTCTTATGAAAATAAATTTATTAAAATATGTATTTTTTTAATATACTATGTACATTTGTTTTGCTTTTTGGCATGAATTTGGTTTTCTGTTTAAGGTAATAAAAACGTATACTTGAACTTTAATAAACTTTATCTTCATTTTTACTGTAAATCTTGTTAATATTATGTTTGTGGCAAAAATAATATAAAAATCGTAAACAATAAATTTAAGAGCAGCACAATTTTATCAAAAATATATTTTGTACATAATATGTAATGTAAATTTCATATAATTTGATAAAAATTATATTTTGTGTGATTATTAGCGAATTAACAATTAGAATTTCTTCATAAATTATATCTTCTTTAATAGAACTTTATAGTTTTATTATTGTTCATCAAGTACTTATTAAAGAATGATTTCAAATTTTTGGCAATTAAATTCATAATTTTAGGAACTTCTAAATGTGTCATGTGAAGTGTAAATTCAGTAGATTTTTCTAAAACTAATTTTATGGCTTTATTTTAAATTTGTTGTGTTTTAATAACTTTCCCTGCCAAAATGTGTTATAATTTTTATAATTGCTAAATTGTTTAAGTAGTTACCTTGATTGATGCAAAAAATTACACTTGGGGATAGTTGAACTAGAGCCTTGGGGCTAGTTTTTTTTTTATTTTCTCAAAATATCTTAATATATTGGGGCTAGTTGTAACATGCAAGAATTCTATATTTACAAGATTCTAGTGAAGAGGAATTTATAGTGTGTAAGATGTGGGCGAATGTAAATTGTGTTACAGGAGACACTGTATCATTCATTAGTATTAATTGCAGTTCACGTGGATTTATGATAAGAATGTATATTACAGGACACAATATATATTTTTTAATTATAGTTTCCGTTGATGTATGAACAGAATTACTTAGAGACAAGTCAATTTTCTTAAAAATAAGTAGAGAATGAATTGTCAGAAGCATTATTGCCGGTTTTTGTCGTTACTACTCGCCCTGGTATATGTTACAACTATCCTCAAACAGGAGGTAAGTTGTAACACCACACTTTTTCTAGAAATTATTTGTGAATGAACAACATTTGTGGATATATTTTTAACTGATTCGGTATAGGAATAGTTACAGAATCTATTCATCTTTATCCATTTACAAGAACCAACTGCTACAACAAGTCCCTTGCTCCCCTACATTATCTTAATGTTAAGTGTTGGGATTAACAAGAGATGAAAATTTCCACAATATTTACAAGTTGTACACCAAACTAATATTAGAGATATTTATAACGTTTTTATTGATTTTTTTCTAATTAGGATATAGTACAAAAATAACAAAAAAGTTAGTTTACGACTTTGATCTCTGTGCATTGCTATTTTATATTAACTTCCCGTAAGTTATAATAATGGGCCGAAAATCGAAAATGAAAATTTTTGCATTTCTTCACGTTTAAGAGGTTTCTTAACATTTTGGCATAACCCAGAAAAAATGGATGTGTGTGTGTCGCATATTTTTCTAAAATATGCCAAAACGTTCAGAAGGCTTTGAAACGTAAAAATATATAAGAAAAATATTTTTTATTTTTTTGTGATTTCTATAACTTATCCTATGGAAAATTAAAAATGAGTTTAAAATTAAAAATTGCACTTCCAAATAACTAAAAATTTTAATACCGAATTGGAATTCTTAAAGGGATAAATATTAAAACAGACAATACACTCGATGTTGTCTATAAACGACATCCGTACTCCCAGGTAAACATACTGATGTCGTCTATAGACGACGCTAATAGCAAAGGGGTTAAATGTTACAAAGACTAGTTTTTGTAACATTTAGTTAGTTGAAATGTTCTTTACAATCATTCGGACGAATTTCGAGTTGTCATGTTTTTTGTATCGATGTTTTACGGTTTTTTAATAAAAAATTTACATGATTTTTATCAGTAATTTCTGGTTAAATATTTAATATCAAATCATCGGAATTATATTCATGTTTATATACTGGATAGTAAACAATACTCGCATATTGTTTATTTTATTAATTGAATACGGGAAGCTTGTGATCAATTTAATTCACACGTTTTTATTCCATGAAAAATACAATCGACTTTTTATTCGAAAATACCATTCGCAGTTATTTGAGGAGTGTGATTATTTACGACATGAATTTATCAACGCGTATATAATTTATTCGCTTTTGATATAATGACCAATAAATTTGAACGTTTTGAACTGAAAATGATGGTTTCATGACTTGCATAACATAATTCAATATTAAACGAATTATTTATGAATTTCAAATGGACAGTTTAAACAGAAAATATTAATAAGCAAACACATTTTGAATATGATGATAAATAAACCGATCAAAAGGTAAATGTGTTTAAGTAAACATTATCAAATGACACTGAAATTCGGGAATATTAAATATGATTTAGTGAAGTCAAATAGTCAAAGTCTAAAACTGCTTCATGTCAAGTTAAAATTTTGAAAAGTTGTAAGTTGTAGATAGTAAGCTAAATTATCATTTTATATTTAAGCAAAACTGCGTATATTTATATATGCAGTCCATAGATTGTTGCTGTACTCTAAATTTTGTAATTTTGTTAAAATATTAACATAACAATTAACTTTAGCATTTTTCAGGATCAGATCTCTTTTCCAAATTTCCGTAGGGTTTTCCAATAGTAATCGCAAAAAAATCGAAAATAAAAACTTTTATTTTTATTTATGTTTCAAAGGTTTCTGAACATTTTGACACACCTTAGAAAAACTGGATGCATGTGTGTGTGTGAATGTGTATGTATGTGCGGATACAAATTTTTGACTACGATTTTGATTAAAAAAATATTCGATTATTATTGATCAGAAAACATGCTGATTAGATTTTGGCAAAGGCAGGTCCAGCCGTTTTGAAGGTTCGGGGCAAAAAGTGCAAGAAATGGCAATTTAGGTTTTTCGAGAACGGAGCGTCCGATTTGAATGATTCAAAAAACATTTTAATTGTATGAAGGCAGGTTTAGCGGTTTTAGGGATCCAATAAAAAACGTGAGAAAAATGCCATTTTTCGGTCAAGAATCATTATTAGACATATGTACATCAAATTATCCGAATTTTGTTTACATTTTTTTGGCGGTTCTGTACCAATATTTACAATGTTCAATCGTTAGGCTGCAACGCGGCGCTTACGCGCTTCGATATTTTGTCTCTAAAACAGATCATTGCTGTGAATAAAATCAAAATTTTCAAACGAGTAATTTTTTCAAATCTTTTAAAAAATTCGAATTTTTTCAAACCTTTTCAAGATTTTTAAAAAAAGATAAAAAAAACAAAAATTTCATAAAAAAATCAGAATTCTCAAAAAAATTTGTGTCAAAAAAAAATTAAATCTTTGAAAAAAATTAAATTGTAAAAAGTTCCAGCAATTTCTAGTATATTTTTAACTTCCCGTAGGGCAAGTTATAGTAATCGCAAAAAAATCGAAAATGAAAATTTTTATATATCTTTACGTTTCAGAGGTTTCTGAACATTTTGGCATACCTTAGAAAAAATGGATGTATGTGTGTGTGTGTGTGTGTGTGTGTGTATGTGTGTGTATGTATGTATGTGTGTGTATGTATGTGCGGATACAAATTTTCGTCGACGATTTCGGGAACACGGATCAACCGATTTGAATAATTCAAAAAACATTCGATCCGTATTGATAAGGAGACGTGCTGATTAGTTTTTGGCAAAGGCAGGTCAAGCCGTTCCGAAGATACGGGGCAAAAAGTTCCGAAAACGGTAACTCAGTTTTTAAGAGAACGGAGCGTCCGATTTTAATAATTCAAAAAACATTTCACTTGTATTGACAAGATGAAGAATCTATAAAATTTTCATAAAGTTAGGTCTAGCGGTTTCGGAGATATAGAGGAAAAAGTAAAAAAATGAGCCATTTGGCGGTCAAAAATGATCATTAGACATATGCACATCAAATTATCAGACATTTTATAGAGATTTTAACAATAAGTATACATTTTGTTAACATTCCTATCGGTTCCGTACCAATGCTTATGCGTTAGACAGCGACGCGGCACTTACGCGCTTTATATTTTGTCCCTATGTAGTTAAAGCAGTACGATTGCTTTGAAAAAAAAGTTCAGATCTTCCACAATATGTCAAAATAAAGAAAAAAAAATTTTTTTTCAAAAAAAAAAAAATTTTTTAAAAAATTTTTTTTTCAAAAAAAAACTAATTTTTTGTCCAATTTATAGTTTCTCAAAAATCTTATTTTTTCAAAGTAATTTTTTTTCAAAAATGTTAATCGTTTTAAAAAAAAATAATAATTTTTGGTACGGGAAGTTCCAGCAATTTGCCTTAAGGCACGATGCCCTTATTGCCTTAAGACAGAATTCCACTTACAGCTAGTTTATTTATTAACTTCCCGTAGGGTAAGTTATAGTAATCGCAAAAAAATCGAAAATGAAAATTTTTATATATCTTTACGTTTCAAAGGTTTCTGAACATTTTGGCATACCTTAGAAAAAATGGATGTGCGTGTGTGTGTGTGTGTGTGTGTGTGTATGTATGTATGTATGTATGTATGTATGTATGTATGTATGTATGTATGTACGTGTCTGTATGTATGTGCGGATACAAATTTTCGTCGACGATTTCGGGAACATGAATGAAGCGATTTCGATAATTAAAAAAACATTCGATTTGTATTGATAAGGAGACGTGCTGATTAGGTTTTGGCGAAGGCAGGCCTAGCCGTTCCGAAGATACGGGGCAAAAAGTGCCGAAAACGGTAACTCAGTTTTTAAGAGAACGGAGCGTCCGATTTGAATAATTCAATAAACATTTTACTTGTATTGACAAGATGAAGAATTGATCAAATTTTCATGAGGGCAGGTCTAGCGGTTTCGGAGATCTAACGAAAAAAGTAAAAAAAAATGCCATTTGGCGGTCAAAAATGATCATTAGACATACGCACCTCAAATTATCAGATATTTTATAGAGATTTTAACGATAAGTATAAATTTTGTTTACATTCCTATGGGTTCCGTACCAATGTTTATCCGTTAGACAGCGACGCGGCGCTTACGCGCTTTATATTTTGTCTCTATGCAGTTAAAGCAGTACGATTGCTTTCAAAAATAGTTCAGATCTTCCAAATTATGTCAAAATAAATAAAACATTTTTTTTTTCAAAAAAAAAAATTAAAAAATAATTTTTTTTAAAAAAAATTTTTAAAAAAATTTTTTTTTTTCAAAAAAAAGTAATTTTTTGTCCAATTTATAGTTCCTCAAAAATTTTATTTTTTCGAAGTAAAATTTTTTCAAAAATGTTAATCGTTTTTAAAAAAATAATAATTTTTGGTACGGGAAGTTCCAGCAATTTGCCTTAAGGCGCGATGCCTCAATTGCCTTAAGTCAGAATTCCACTTACAGCTAGTTTATATAAGAATTATAACATAAACCTCTTTCTAATAGTATTTCTTGTATTCAAACTTGTAGAAATATTTTTCTCCACTTCTATTACATTGACATACATTTTCATTTCATTTATATATAATATCATTTTACATATAATATTAACTTATTTCAATAATACCTGAACAAGGTAGAGGAAAATTAATAAAAATAATTTATCTTGTCCATTTATAGTGATTACAAATAAGTATATTGTTGCGTTTTTGCCACCAGATGCTGTTGTCCGTTCATCTGTGTTCTTTTTTGGTTCTGGAGTGCTCCTGGTGAGCGGCTACGCCTGCTGCATGGTCGGACTTTGTCACAAACAAAAACGAGTCTGCACATTTGTAGCTGGTGCTCTCTATGTAGTCTCAGGTAATCCAACTAATTCTAAACTAAAATCATTGGCTTTTATTCGATGTTTTTATAGTATTATATATACGAGTATATATTTAAACGCCTACAATATAAATTATATAGAATATATATTTAATTTGAAAAAAAAGATTATAGATTATTGGATAAAATTTAATTGCAATATTCAGGTAGTCTTACTTTAAAAAAAATACAAGAAAGTGTTATAGTTGTGTTAATTGTAACAATAGATCTAGTTCTACTTTTTCTCTTTTGAAATCTAAAACTCCTAAAGATATAGTTGTTAATTTAAATACGATGTGGATTGAAATCATTGTGATTGTTGCTCTATTGGGGAATATTTCTAATATATCTATAAGAGACTTGAGTGAACAAGATAATATTTTGAATAGTTAAATGAAATCTCTATTTTAAGTAATCAATATGTATATGAATTATTAATCTTACGTAACAGTATCACTTTTAATAATTTGATTTAATTGGAATAATCAGTAGTTCTGCCAATAATATAGGTATATATATATATATATATATATATACGAGGTGTGTTCAAAAAGTACCCGGAATTACTAATAATTAAATTTCGCGGGTCTGGAGTGTCTGATTGTCAAAATTTTTTTTTATTGTGTTGGTATACATGCCCCTAAAGTATGATGAAATTTTCAGCTATATTCACTGTTTACTTTGTCTGTGGTAGTCGCTAAGGTTCGACGTGTTTTTCTGAGCTCGGCGATTTTTACAATGGAAGAATTGAAAAGTCAAAGAATTTGTATTAAATTTTGCGTAAAAAATGAAATAAAGTGTTGCAAAGTGCAAAAATTCACCAGATATGGCTCCGTGTGACTTTTTCCTATTCCCAAAGTTGAAGAGACCCATGAAAGGACGGCGGTTTTCCTCGATTGAAGAAAATCGCTGAGAGTGCTCAAGGACATATCAAAAAGTGAATATCAAGGGTGCTTCGAAAATTGGAAAAAACGCTGGCATAAGTGTATTATATCTGGGGGGGACTACTTTGAAGGGGACCACATTAATGTAGACGAATAAATAAATATTTTTTTGAAAAAACGAAAATTCCGGGTACTTTTTGAACAGACCTCGTATAATATTAATAATAATTGGTAGTCTGCCCGAAGGCAGGTCCATGCTGTGAGAGCCACCGCAATACATGATTTCTTTGCCCTTTGTCGTCTATCATTCCCATTACCACTATTTCTCTCACTTCTCTCATATATATATATATATATATATATATATATATATATATATCTTTGTTTTCTGCTTGATATTCAAAACATTTGTAGATGACAATTTGAATATTGGAAAGTGAGGTCTTTAACTTCACGATATACTAAACTAAACAGTTGATAGAACGTTCCAATATTAATCAATTCATTATAATTTGAATTTGTAAAATTTCAGAATCATCAGGTAAAATTAAAATTGCGTATCTGTCAAATATTCAGGACAGTACGAATTATTTTATATTCATTAAAATATTCCAATTTTCATAACAAATAACATTTGTTAGTCGTAATGCAAATATTACAATCATCGGCAATTATTATTCATTGGCAATGTTTTTGCATGTCAAACGTGTAATACAAAAGTTCATCAAAATATTACACATACTGTTCTAATATCAATATGCATATATAGTTCCATTAGATGTAATTTTGCCACAAATTTTACTATTGTTTGAGCGTTAGAATCCGTCAGTCCGAAATGTATAAAAATATTTGATAAATTTAATATCATATTTAAACTAATGAATAATACTTTTAATTAATCATTCAATCGAACACACATTTATTCTTACATAATTTGCCACCGAGATACGTGGCATATTCATTCGAAAACATCTTAACATGATTCTATAAGCAAACTAATGGTTATCATGACTATTATAATATTAAATAATATTATTATAGAAAATATTATTGTAATAATATGTAATCCACTGAAAAGTATTACACATCAAACTATGAACTATTAGCGAAGTAGGGGAAACTGGGTACGGTTGTGCCAGGGTACGGTAGTGACAGTCGTCATAACAGCTAAACTATACTGATTATGGAATAGGGTCCAACGGGAAAAGCTGAAGTATGTTTGTTTGAACAAGTTTCCATTATTTCATTGAGTCATCGCCCTGCATTAATATGATCTGCAGACCGCATTGCTTTTGATAGATAGATTGATAGATAGATTTTGAAAGATAGATCACAATCACATTGTTTATTATTTTGCTGTAAGTTGAACATTAGTAGTTAATTACCAGCAATTAGTTTTTGCTTAGATAATGTAGCTTAGTCATAACGATGATTTGTTTTAAAATTTTGTGGCTACAGTTGTGACCAATTTTGTGGGTACGGTTGTGACATGTGTTTCTTGTCCTTTTCGGGTGAAGATCAAACAGATAAAAGAAAATCTAACAATAACTGAACAAAAAATATGAAGAAAAGAAAACCCATTATGAATATTCTTTCTGATTTCGAATAGCAATACCCATTATAATCAAAATTTCTCATGAAATTGTACCATCTCTTTTACATTTTAAATTACTTTTTAAATTATTATATTTAAATTAAACTTTCATGTGTGGCAACCGAGTAGGTATGTGCTTTATATGGTGAAACTTCACGTAAATTAAATGCAATTAATTTTTACAATGCAGTTGCTTATGTTACTCTATATTCACATATTTGTTTGGAAGGTCTGCTTCATTTTACTTTATAAATCCTTAATAATATTTGTCACTTGCAGTAAACCAGATTTCTTATATGAACTCAGTCGAATTTTGTTTACTAACGATACGGAAAATAAAATACAAAAAAACGCGAATACTATCGTCTAGAAGTGTTTCGTAGGTTTGGTATCAGGATTTGTGGTAATTTATTTTTATTTTAATATTTTTCACAGTATTCCATAAATTAATATTTTCATGTTAATGATCTTACCATTATTCTACCATTTTACAATCCTGATTAAATGCGTCAACTTTTGATGAAACACAATTTAGTACATGTTTTCTAAAGGATGTTCTCTCAAAGTCGACCGATTTTAAAAATGTTAAAATCGTAGTTCAAGAAATAATGAGAAATTTTGATATGTTTTGCGGTCCTATAAATGTTATTCACGGTTACGGTTCCAAAGTGTATATATGCAAAATTAATAAAAGTTGACCACAATAACCTAAAAATTGTCATAATTTCACTAAAGCTCTAGATTGCACTTAAGGGGGTCTTCCTATGTGATGAGTTGAAAAAATTGAATTTTTTTTTATTTCATATTTCGGTAGATTATACCTTTAAAAATAACATATTAAAATTTCAAATCGATATCTCAAATAGTTTTTGAGTTACAGTCATTTAAAAAGTATACATATAGTATATAGTACAACGATCATTTTATCTTTAAACGCGTTTTTCTCAAAACTGTGTTTTTCAAACTTGTCTCCATTGTATTTCATAAACGGCTGGACCGAATTACTTAAAATTTACAGGGCACATTCAATATATTTAAGCGCATGGAATGATCTATTATCAATCAAAAATTTCAAAACTTCGATTTTTTATAGCAAAAAAACAAAAAAAAACCGCCTAATTTGCAACTTTTATTTCAAATGTCTATAAAACATCCAATTTTTTTTGTATTTATTTGATTGTAGTTCATTCCGTGCTTTTAAGTCTACAAATTAAAACGCCGTTTATTTTTTTTTGGTCAGATAAGCCGATCAGCCGGAATCGTGGAGACAGTGGGAGCTCTTTTTTTTGAGGGGGGGGTGTTTAGAGCGCTGTAACTCTAGTTGGACTAAATTTTTTTAGCTGAAATTTTATATTTATACTGTCCAAATATGTATTAATAAATGATAAAAAACTTGAAGCTCTAACTATTTACTGGTCGTAGAAAAAAAATTCTAAAATATCTCTAAAAAACAGGCCGTCACATAGGAAGACCCCCTTAAAAGCTTATAATTTCCAATCAACCTGAAATTTATATATATATATATATATATATATATATATATATATATGCATATATGTTAGATTCTGACAAACTGACACATTTTCGGGAGAAGGGATCATCGGCTTTGAATAGTTTTAAAAATATTTCATTTATGTTGACATTGTGAAAATCACATTAGTTTTTTGGACAGACAAATCCAACTGTTTTTGGCTACAGAGAAAAATATACAACAAAAATATATCCCATTGATATATTCCATATGTCATATATAAATCAATGCATGAGTTTTCTATAGAAATTCAGATATCAATTGCTGTTCAGTTTACAATAATTTTAATAAATTGTTTATGCAACCTGCTCAAAATAAAATATTTCAAGTCTTAGCTTAAGGTAAGCTTTTACATCACTATACAATTTATTAAATTAATTTAATGGTCTAAAAACGGTTTGAACTGCCAGACAACGTTTTTATGCATCTATTTAATATATAGGTTTTAACTTAGAAAACCATTTAATCAAAATCCTCTTTGTACAAAATTCCAATAATTTTGTTTGGAAAGTCACTAAATAACAATACAATTTCAAATTACCTCTCTAATGTAAGACTCATGTGCTCTAATACAAGATCTTCGACATTTCTAATATCCAGTCTTCCTAACATTGGCAAACTCCTGATTGTATTTTGTGCAATGTGGACGTGCTTGAAATGCACTATATTTTGCTGCAGTGTATAAAAGTATTCCTGGACGCTTCAAGATATACTGAGTAAAACATAATGAGATATAGTTTATTCTTACAATGCTACAATTAAATATTTAAAGAGATATTTATGAAAAATATTTTCATAAAATGAAGATTAGAATAGGTACGGCTGCGCTACTTTTTTATCAGCACTGATTTTGTTAATTTACCGGTCAGCTTGGAAAAAAGTAAATTAAATAGAAATTTGAACATTTATCTACGTGGAAATATTGAAATATACTATCCTTAGTCATAAAATCAAATCATACAAAAAAGGGCGAGTGGCACAAACCTGAGGGACAGGCATAAAAATAGGTTATTACAGTAGGTTACAGTAGCTATAAACCCCAAAATTGGTTATAACGACTTTTATTGTCAGAAATATGTAACACAATATAACATAAACAAACCTTATGAATATAAAATATATAGTAAAACATAATTTTTTAAACAAGAAATATTTGTAAAAAAAAAAATTTTATATTTTTTATATTTATTTTTCCTTTATTTTTTATGTTTTGCTATAATTAAGTTAAATTTTTCTATATCTCACCCAAAAAGGTCAAGAAATACAACACACAACATATACATGTTACATATAACATTTTCATTTTCGATTTTTGGCCCATTACTATAACTTACCATACGGGAAGTTAATATAATAGCAATGCACAGAGATCAAAGTCGTAGACTTATTTTTTTGTTATTTTTGTACTATGCCCTAATTAGAAAAAAATCAATAAAAGCGTTTTAAATGTCTCAAATATTTAGGTTGATGTACAAGTTGTAAATATTGTGAAAATTTTCATCTATTGTTTAACCCAAAGAATTTTTGTATGTTACAACTAGGCCCAATTTATTAAGATATTTTGAGAAAATATAAAAAAACTAGTCCCAAGGTACTGTTTCAACTAACACCAGGTGTGGTTTTTTACATTAATCAAGATAACTACTCAAATAATTTAGCAGTTATAAAAATTGTGACACATTTTGAAAAGGAAAGTTAATAAAATACAAAGAATTTAAAATAAAGCCATAAAATTCTACATAACACACTAGAAGTTCCTAAAATTGTGAATTTAAAAACAAAAAATTTGAAATCATTCTTTAATAAGTGCTTGTTGAACAATAATAAAACTATAAAGTTCTATTGAAGAAGATATTTAAGATATTCTATTGAAGAAGATATTGAAGAAGAATTTGTGAACAAATTCTAATTTTCAAACACACAAAATATTATTTTTATCAAATTATATGAAATTTACATTACATGTTAAGTACATAATGTATTGATAACATTGTGCTGCCTTTAAATTTATTGTTTACGATTTTTATATTATTTTTGTCACAAATTTAATATTAACAAGATTTACTGTAGAAATGAAGATAAAGTTTATTAAAGTTCAAATACGTTTTTATTACCTTAAACAGAAGTACGGCATTCATGCTAAAAAATTAAAACAAATGTACATCAAATAATAAGCAAGTACATATTTTTATAAATTTATTTTCATAAGAGAGAATATATTTCCAATATTTTTATATGAAGTCAAAAAGCTATTAAAAACTATTATATTTAAAAAGTATCATGGTTAAGTCTACTCCACATATCTTCTAGAATTATTAGTGCTGCTTCGAAAGACTTATCATCACCATGCTGGTTATGAAAAGCGATTGAATCTGGGCGGTTCTTCCCTTGCAGATAATATTTGGAAATTTC
>NW_020538040.1:38003428-38085485 GCF_003426905.1 Ctenocephalides felis | reverse complement strand
CAATAATTATTTTTGCAATGATTGAATAATGTAGCTAATATTTTGTAAAAATTCTTTAAAATTAAAATAAAACATCGGATCTGTTTGCCCCCTGGTCATTTTAATTTACACCGCCTATGGGGTAAAGAGGACCAGGTTACAAATGTTTCTAAAACAGGAAAAAAACATTTCTAGAATGATGAATTAGCTGGGAGTTTCACTGAACATAGTTAGATAGTTGTTTGTTTAATATGTGCTATTTGTTATGAAATATTTGTTTTCGTTTTCACAATATATTGCTCAAAGTTAAATTGGACCTTTGTGCCCGATCCTACCCTAAATAACCTTTACTTGAGATTATTAGAATAATAAATTTAATATTAATTAATCATTCATTTTGTGGTCAAAAACTTATACAATATATTAACTAAAAATATCAATAAAACATTTTTGTGATTTTGCTTTATTAACAAGTAAATATTAATATAGTTTTGCTGACACAAAGTATTAATTTCAAATCAAAATCAAGTTGACTAGAACAGAACTAAGTGTATAAAATGTTGAATATAAAACTGGAATCAGATAAAAATGTATACAAAGACTTAATAATGGTGTATGAAATCATATAGGGAATAGATAGTGTAGATGTAGAATATATATATTTTCATTATCTCCATCTGAATTGATCGGCTTGCAGTTGTGAACGCACACAATCATTTTCTAAGATTCGGTATGATATATGTGAAAACATCAATGGGTTGCGCGTAGCATCGTAACGTCCTTTACAGATCTCTTAACTCGACCCAACCCATCGCCACCGACGTCTACGGAGAGCAAGAGCAAGAGCAAGAGCTAAGCACGGCAGCACAACGGCTACGACTAGGGTTTGTCGGTTTTCAAAAACCGGTTTTAAAAACCGGTTTTGTGGCGAAAATTATAGAATTCGAAAACCGGTTTATTAGTAGAAAAGGTCGGTTTTCACTGTATAAAGGGAAAATGACAAATATAGCCAAATATAAAAGATAGATGAAAGCGTTTTAATTCTTGAAATCATTTCGGTTCAATAGCATTTAATAAACAAAAGACACGTCCAAGTAGCAATTCGATAGACGTTCTAAGTTCTTTTAAATCATATTTTATTAAACAAAAAAAAACAATTAGAATGTTTAAAATTAATTAATTAAAATTGCTCTGAACAGAGAATATACGAGTTTAGCTTAATTGTTTTTAAAACTAAAATTGATATTAGCAAGTATGTATCACCATGAATCTAATTTTTTTTTAATTTAATGATTTTTTTATTTAAAAATGTATTATTTTAATTTATTCGAAATTTTCCTTTCACTATCATAAAATTATTTTCATTCTTGTATGTAAAAATGATGCATGGATAACGAACAATTATTTTCAAAGATATTTAATCAAGATAAACTATTATTTTTTAGTTCAACTAATTAAAATTAAAATAATTTTGTTTAATATCCATAAAATTGAACAATACATAAATTCAGTCAAATACTGGTCTAAATTACACTAAATTTGCGAATAAATTACAGAATATTCGAGCAAAAATTTATTTTCTATATAAAATTCGGAAACCGGTTAAAACCGGTTTTTAGTGGAGTTAAAATTCAAAAACCGGTTTTCTGAAACGTCGGTTTTTGTATAAACGCTAGCTACGTCGTTGTAGGGTCACGGATTACTAATTTCAACTGGTGGTGCATGGCATCGTGAATTTAAATTTAAAACATTTTATTAAGTTGATCTTTTAAAAGCTTTAATTTCTGTTTGAAAACTTTGATAAAATTAGGTTTTTGAGAATTTTGAATTTTTTGAAAAAAAAGGACTTTTTGTGTAAAATTTGATGTTTTTTCATATCTAGTAATTTTTTGAAAATCTTGCATTATTTTCAAAGCAGTTGCGATGCGTAGCTGTCTTTGAGACGAAATATAGAAGCGCGTAGGCGTCGGGTCGCAGTCTAATGATTAAACATCAAAAATCTTGGTACAGAAAGCTTTTTTTTTGAAAACTTTGAGCAAATTAGATTTTTGAAAATATTGATTTTTTTGAAAAAATTGGACTTTTTATGTAAAATTTGATGTTTTTTCATATCTAGTAATTTTTTGAAAATTTTGCATTATTTTCAAAGCAGTTGCGATGCGCAGCTGTTTTAGAGATGAAATATAGAAGCGCCTAGGCGTCGGGTCGCAGTCTAATGATAAAACATCAAAAATCTTGGTACAGAACCCATAGAAATGGCAACAAAATTAGAACTTGTGATGAAAATTTCTATAAAATATCTGATAATTTTACGAGCATATGGCTTGGCAAATAATCATTTTTAGCCGCAAAATTGCATTTATTTCATCGTTTTTTATTGGATCTTCGAAACCGCCAGATCTGCCTTTTCAAAAATCTGTTCTTCATTTTGCCAATACAAATAAAATGCTTTTTGAATCATTCAAATCAAACGTTTTCGTCTGAAAAATTAAATTACCATTTCTAGCACTTTTTGCCCCGTATCTTCGAAATGGCTGGACCTGCCTTTGCCAAAAACTAATCAGCACGTCCCTCATCAGTAGTGTGCTACGTGTTCTCTAAATCGTCGATGAAAAGTTGTATCTACGCATACATACGCACACACATACATCCGTTTTTCTTAAGGTATGCCAAAATGTTCAGAAGGCTTTGAAACGTAAAGTTACATAAAATTTTCCATTTTAGATTTTTTTGCGATTACCATAACTTACCTTACGGAAAGTTAAAAAAATTACTCAAAATTTCCAATTTAATTATATGTTATCAGATAATTTTGGAATTGAAAATTAAAAATCGATAAATACAATGATAATGATCTTGACAAACTTTCTACTTACACACGTTACAAACGTTTATTAAGCAGATTTCTGTAATACACGGAAATATACATGTAAATTTTTAAGTGTTATATATAACAAGAATAAGTAGTCACAGACATTTTTCAATAGGATCTTTAAATATCTTAAAATATTCTTTTGTCTCGATTGGACATGTAAATTGTCCTGCATAATATTGTTACAGCAAGCCGATGCAATATACAGAACTGTGCAGGTCAGTCATTTTTGACAGGCAGTATAGTATACTGAGTATATAGTTAATTGTATACTGAGTATACAATTAACCTATCAAAAAAATTCGGTTTATTTTATTATTATCAACTGACTAAGTTTTATACATCTTATTGCGTTCCAAATTTACCAACCTATCGATAATGTGTAACAATTTTTGTGATTGCTAAATTGTTTAAATAGTTTTCTTGATTAATGTAAAAAATTCACACTCGGGGTTAGTTGAAACAAAAACTTGGGGCTAGTTGTAACATACAAAAATTATATACAGATTCAAATGAAGAGACTGGGCAGAATGTATAGTTTGTAGGATGTGGGCACATGTAATCATGTTACAGAAGACACTATATCTTTTATATGTATTATGATAATAATTGTAGTTTACGTTGATTTATGATAAAAAATTATAATTATAATAGACATAGCGGAGCAAATGTTTGTTCAAATCTTGACAGCGCTCAGCAAAATGCAGGAAAAAAATAAAGATCTATTTTAAAATATAATTTCGTATATAAAATTTTCTTTAAATTCCAACTAGAACTAGATATGGAATATTTTATTCTCATGTCATTTTGATATTGTGTCTACATAACAGAAAATTACAATACATAATACTTTATGATAAATAAAAGTTTACATTTCCCGGAGAAGCAATCGATTGTAAATAAAATATAATTTGTCTCCCAACATTCAAAATTTATTTTAATAAAATCTGCTATTGTTGGATATCATACCGTTTATATTACTGATAAACTTATAGCATAGATAAAAAAAACATTATAGTTTCAAAAATCGCAATTTTAATTAAAATATCCTCATCGCAATTCACACAGAAAAAAAACTAAATACTGCAACATCTCCTTGAGAAATAAGAGCTTTGCAAGTAACAGTTATATCTAGAGAAGCTTGGTAAAGGAGCGAGATTTATGATATTGATTGTCTCTAATTACACATTTGTTTTGTTTTTAATTAAAACTAGCAAAGCATGGCATCGAGCCTTAAGAAAAATTGAAGGAACTTGCCCTACCGTTTTTTAATTTTTAATATATAAATATTAATCTGATAATTTTTATGTCTAATAATATTTTTTGGCTGGCAAATAGAATTTTTTTTACTTTTTCAATGGTTTTTCGAAATTCCCAAATCTGCCTTCCCAAAAATTTGATCATTTCTTCATTTAGTCAATACAAGAGAAATGTTTTTTGATTTAGTAGTACATGGCATTGTGCCTTGAGGCAAATTGCTGGAACTTTCTGTACCAAAAAGTATTTTTTTAAAAAAATATTCAATTTTCTTTTAGAACTCTGGATAAAAAACGATTTTTTAGATTCCTACAATTTTTGAGAAAAATTTGAGACCTTTTTGACAAATTTGATTTTTTTATACTTTGAAATATTTAGAAAATTTTGAAATTTTTTTTCAAAGCGATACGTTAGCTGCGTAGAAACAAAATATCGAAGCGCGTGGGCGCCAAGTCAGTATAACAAATAAACTTTGGTAGGGGACCCATAAAAAAGTAAACAAAACTTGTTATTATTATTAAAATATCTATAAAATATGTGATAATTTGATGTGCATATGTCTAATGATCGTTTTTGTCCGCTAAAAGCATTTTTTTACTTTTTTATTGTATCCCCAAAACCGCTAGACTTGCCCGAATTTGGTCAATACAAATAAAATGTTTTTTTTTAACTAATACAAATCGAATGCTATGTTTTCTCAAAAAATCATTTACCATTTTTGACATTTTTTGTCCTGTATCTTCGAAACGTCTCGGCCTGCCTTTACTACAATCTAGTCAGCACGTCTCTTTATCAATACAAATTGAATGTTTTTTTAATCATTCCAATCGGTTAACTCGTGTTTCCGAAATGGTCGACGAAAATTTGTATTCGCGCACACACATACATCTATTTTTTATGAGGTATGCCAAAATGTTCAGAAATCTTTCAAACGTGAAGATATATAATAAATTTCATTTTCGATTTTTTTGTAATTAGTATAACTTACCCTACGGGAAGTTAATACAAACGTTTATTTCGATTTTTTGCCCTTGTATAGGTAGTGCATTACAAAGTGTTAAAAATCTATTTTTAATAAAAAAAGAATTGAATAGACTAATAGAGAAATTAGTTTAATAAAATACTTATCCTAAAATATATAAATTTTGTAATGAAGTACTAAAAATAAGGAACAAACAAGAGAATAAAAAAAGCGAGTAGACATATAGTGAATCGTGATTGTCATCAAATACCACTTTGCGACAGCATTGCAATGTTTATAATTAATTAAAATTTACGAAATATTTGTCATCATTCGATTAGTAATACATCTCATTTGCACCTGCATTAGTTTAAATATAATTCGGTTAATGTACGTGTTAATTCGGTTATGTGAAAACGGAATGTCTAACAAACCCTAATTTCATCGATGCTTAAATGCGGACTAGAGCCGCACTGATTCAGAGCACTAATACAAATAATTGCAAGATTCGAATTAAAATGATAAACGATGAGAACTAATCATCTTTTTCGAAATGATAATATAACATAAATGATAATGTGTCGTAGAGCAGCAGTGCTCGGGCTCGGGGCAATTCTCTATTGTGGGCAGTGGGACGCCAGTCGCAGCGACTCCGATCCGTCATGACGTTGGCTACGTCGAGTGCGAGTCGATGATTCTCGTTGCCTTCTCTCGACTTCTCTCCTTAGTAGACAATCGTGGGGACTGGAGACTGGGGACTGGGGACTGGGGACACAAGAGAAATGTTGATCCTTTTGGGACTTTTTCTAGGAGTTGAAAATCGTAAAAGGACCCGAATGGCGGAGGATGATATCGCGGACAATATGATATGTGTCATTGCTTGTATTTCGACGTTTAGTGAAGACAGATTATTATGTTACGAGACAGATTTCGACCGTTTCTCCCGATCTATGTAAGATTAAGCTGTAGATTTTGCGAACGAGATTTCAGCATTTATGTTTTGCATATTACATCCATTTCAAAATTGTTTTGTATAATCGTCACTTTGTATATTTACTGTTTAATATCTGAATATTTTAAATTAAAATATAACATTGATGAGATATCATTATATTATCCATAAAAAGTTACAATACTCAGTAATCTTAAAAGTAACCGTTTTGATTTCGGCGATCAAATACTACGTATTTGCAGTTTACTTTATAGAAAATTATACTTTGACTATAAAAATATTAATAATACATTAGAGTTTGTTCATATAAACTCAAAAATAAACTAGTGGGGTGTATTGTATCGTGCCTTAAGGCAAATTGCTGGAACTTCCCGTACCGTAACGAATTGTTCGAGGAATACTGAATGTTTTAATACATTATTATAAATATTGTAACTATGTCTAATATTTATAAGAATTATATAAACTGAATTGCAAAAGTTAAACATATTTGTTTAAAGTACATTAGAACTTTTGTCAGAATTACGATTAAAATCTGAATTATTTTCGATATACAAAAAAATTTTTTTTTTTTGAAAAAAAAAAATGGAAACAAAAATTTTGGAACAAAAGATTTTTTTCCCAAAATCAATTATTTTGTTAAAACAAGCAGAAAGTTCTTTGAATCATTTAAATCAGAAGCTTAGTTCTCTCAAAAACTGCCGTTTTTGCACATTTAGCTCTGTATCTCCGAAATGGCTAGGCCTGCCTACTCCAAAAACTAATAACTACTTCTTCCAATCATTACTAATTAAATGTTTTTTAGATAATTCAAATCGGATGTTCCGTTCTCTCAAAAACTCGATTTCTATTTACTGCACTCTTTGCTCTTTATCTCCGTAACTGCTGGAGCTGCCTTATGCCCCCTGGCTGTCTCATTTTACCCAGCTAAAAAACACATTGCTACTTAGCTGGGATTTTTCTGGGAGTTTTGCTGAACATAGTCAGATAGTTGTTTGTTTGACATGTATTATTTGTTGTAATATAATTGGTTTGGTTTTCGCAATAAAATTGCTCAAAGTCCAATTGAACATTTGTTTCCCGTCTTGCCCAATATGAATAACGTCAATCGGTCAATTCTATGACATAATTATCAGAAAATTCATCTAATTATAATTTTATATATTTCTTTATTGTAATTCAATTTACTGTAGAATGCATTTTACATAATACACAAGGATATAGTCAACTAAAAGAATATTTCATAAATTATATAAAAAAGTAAACTAAACGCACGTGATGTTTTACCTTTCTTTGCGATAACGAAAATAAGTAAGTTCAATAAGAATTGAGATCTAAAATCTAGAATCTAGATTAGATTCGGAATTTGCCATAAAATTGTTTTTGTCTTTTGATTGCGAAGAATTCAGTTTAGTAATTTCCATTCAAGTGTAATCAATGCTAACAAGAATCGGACAAAAACAGAATAAACTGATAATTACAAAGAAACTATTCGACTCACGTTTGTACTAAACTAATCAATTCGATTCCCAAATCGTATATTTGGAATAATATTATGCATATGAATGTCTAAAATCAATTTATGATTAACCGAAAATGAAGAATAGCAGATTATGCAATAATAAAATTAAATAATAAAAATAAGAAAATGATTATAATAAAATAATGAATGACTATTTAAAAAAAAAAACAAATTGACTGGATAATAGTGCTTTTATAAATAGTCACAGGTGATAAACTACGGGAATGGGTAGATTGGTCTTGGGTGCCGGGCATATATTTGGACGCGATTGGGGCACTCTAAATGGGTCAAAATGAAATTTTTTAAATTTTAACTCTTATTTTTGGGTCAATGCACATCAGACATCAGAATTCATTTTAGAAGTATGGTTTTTTCAGCGAAGTATCTTATTTTGCTCCCAAGTATCCAAAAATCATATGTGCCTAAGCGACTATTTTTGACCCATACAAATCGACTCGCTCTAAATAGACACACCCATATATATATATATATATATATATATATATATATATATACCAAAATGGAATTTTCGCAACATGAATTGGGCTTGAATGCGCTTTTCAAGATTGCATACCCTGGGATTCCATACAAGTCTTTATTGTTATAAAACTTTTATCATATTGTCCGCCAATCCGTCAGTCTATTCATCTCTCTATATTAAATTTAATTTTCACATATACATGTACAATGTACATTTGGAACTATACACAGATAAATAATTAACATATTTAATAAGAGTGTTTTGAATCAGGATATCAAATCTTGGTTTTTCTTCGTTTGTATTTTACAACGAGAGTAATGACATTAATTGGCTTAATGGTTTGAAATTTTTCGAATACGTCTCGAACAACAATTATAACATTTCTCTGATTCAAATATTGAAATCAGAGTGTCATGTTCAAAGACATATATGCAAAGTAAATTCGAAACTTTCTACGTTCGTCATATATAACGAGTAATCAATAGTTAAATCATAATACGACCGCCGTATGTGTGCTAATGTTTTCATTGCGCAGCAAATGTTCGAACAAGTACCACTGTCTTGAATCCCAGGATTAATTCATGAGGGAGAAGAATTCAGATTCATCAAACAAAATCAAAGTTATAACTATTATAACTTGCATGTGCTATAATATTTATCTTCGTTTGGTTTGAATAATTCACATTGGACTAACATCAAAACAATTTTCTCTATATATTTTAAGGCGTAAAGTTCTCGCAATGTATGTTCTTATAAATAATAAATAAATAAATAACTAGTGGTCTATGGCATCGTGACTTAAGGCAAATATCTGGACGTCTTGACGTAACAAAATTTTAATTTTATAAAAAAAGATTTATAAAAAGAATTTTTGTATTTTTAACTTCCCGTAGGGTAAGTTATAGTAATCGCAAAAAAATCGAAAATGAAAATTTTTATATATCTTTACGTTTCAGAGGTTTCTGAACATTTTGGCATACCTTAGAAAAAATGGATGTATGTGTGTGTGGGTGTGTGTGTGTATGTGTGTGTGTGTGTGTGTATGTATGTATGTGTGTGTATGTATGTGCGGATACAAATTTTCGTCGACGATTTCGGGAACACGGGTCAACCGATTTGAATAATTCAAAAAACATTCGATTCGTATTGGAGACGTGCTGATTAGTTTTTGGCGGAGGCAGGTCTAACCGTTCCGAAGATACGGGGCAAAAAGTGCCGAAAACGGTAACTCAGTTTTTGAGAGAACGGAGCGTCCGATTTGAATAATTCAAAAAACATTTCACTTGTATTGACAAGGTTAAGAATCGATAAAATTTTCATGAAGGTAGAGCTCTAGCGGTTTCGGAGATATGGAGGAAAAAGTAAAAAAATAAGCCATTTGGCGGTCAAAAATGATCATTAGACATATGCTCATCAAATTATCAGATATTTTATAGAGATTTTAACAATAAGTATACATTTTGTTAACATTCCTATGGGTTCCGTACCAATGCTTATGCGTTAGATAGCGACGCGGCGCTTACGCGCTTTATATTTTGCCCCTATGCAGTTAAAGCAGTACGATTGCTTTGAAAAGAAAGTTCGGATCTTCCACAATATGTCAAAATAAAAAAAAATTTTTTTCAAAAAAACAAAAACAAAAAAAAAATTTAAAAAAAATTTTTTTTTAAAAAAATTTTTTTTCAAAAAAAAGTAATTTTTTGTCCAATTTATAGTTTCTTAAAAATCGTATTTTTTCGAAGTAATTTTTTTTAAAAAATGTCAATCGTTTTTAAAAAAATAATAATTTTTGGTACGGGAAGTTCCAGCAATTTGCCTTAAGGCACGATGCCTTAATTGCCTTAAGACAGAATTCCACTTACAGCTAGTTTCTTGAAGTAATCGCGCTGCTTTAGCTACGTAGAGACAAAACATCAAAGCGTGTAAGCGCCGCGTTGCAATTTATGTATCTATCTAAACAATGGTAATTTAAATTGTACCTTTGTGCTCGGCCTCCGAATGAAAAGAATTAAACCTATTGCATTCCGCATGATTTCTAAAGCATGTCTTCACAATCCTTTACACGAACACGAGGTTATTATTTTTTACCGAGAGTCAGAAGAAGTCAATCGAACCTCATTTCGAGTTCAATCGATATCGACAGCAGTTTTTTTAAAATTAATGAGGCTTCGAGTGATGAATGCGGTGATTTCTGAAAAGTCTTCATTCCATTCATACTTGATATTATTAATTGAATTTAATTTAGATCCTTATCGAATTTCAATTTTTTTTAGAAATCCTTATGTTGAACAAAGTCAAGATTGTGTCATCCACCGTAGCATGATCGTAGCTAAGCGAATTACACATTTTATTGCCTTAAACTGAAATCCGGCATCCATGCCAAAAAATTAAAACAAATTAAAATAAATTTATTTTCATAATAGAGAATATATTTTCAATATTTTTATATAAAGTCAAGAAAACTATTCAAAACTATTACATTTAATAAGTGCCATGGTTAAGTCTACTCCACATATCTTCTAGAATAATTAGTGCTGCTTCGAAAGACTTATCATCACCATGCTGATCATGAAAAGCGATTGAATCTTGGTCGGTTCTTCCCTTGCAGATAATGTTTGGAAATTTCATAAGGTAAGGCATAGGATTTCTGACTGTTTAAGAAAGTATGACTTGTCCGATGCCATTACCTGAATTTACTCCATAATCGGAAGCAAAATCCACCAATTCCAGGTTGAATGAAAAAGTCAAGCCCCTTCGTTTTTACGAGTGTGGTTAGATGGAATTTGACGTTCCGATCGATGAGCCTTCATGTAGGTGAGCCTTTCGCGCATTGTTTTCATCCGATTAAGAACTAAGATGAGGTGAGCAACCAAGGTGGGGATCTGTGGCTGCTGTAGCTTCCCTAATCCAATGGAGGACGACGATTACCTTCAAGTCGTCCAAAAAATTTATTTAATTACGGCTTCGAGGTCCATCAACATACTGTCCACATCATAGATTAAAGTTGGAACACTTTTACAATTAAATTGTAGCAATGTTTCATTAACTTTAAATTTCTAACTTCAAAAGCAACAATTATTATTGTTTAAAAAACTGATTTAAAATATAAATTTATAAAAATATGTATAAAATACTGACGTAGCGTTTACTATCTTTTGTTTTCCATTATAATATTTTTTATTGGCATACTTGCCAGAAAAAATACATAATAGATAACAAAAGAAAGTAAACACTCCATCAATATTTGATACATGTTTTTATAAATTTATTTTTTAAACCAGTTTTTGAAAACAATAATATTTACTACTTTTGAAGATGAAAATTTAAAGTTATTAAAACATTGCTACAATTCAATTAGCACTTTGTGGTAATAAAGTGTTCTAACTTTAATCTATGATGTTGACAGTATGTTGATGGACCGCCAACCCGAAATTAATTAATTTTTTTGAATGACTTGAAGAAAATAATCGTCGTACTCCATTGGATTAGCAAAGCTGCAGCAGCCACAGATCCCCACCTTGGTTGCTCACCTCATCGCAGTTCTTAATCGGATGAAAACAATGCGCGAAAGGCTCACCTACATGAAGGCTCATCGATCGGAACGTCAAATTCCATCTAATCACACTCGTAAAAACGAAGGGGCTTGACTTTTACGTTCAACCTTGAATCAGTAAATTTTGCTTCTGACTAAGGAATAAATTCAGGTAATGGCATCGGACAAGTGATACTTTCTTCAACTGTCAGAAATCCTATGCTTTACCTTATGAAATTTCCAAATATTATCTGCAAGGGAAGAACCGACCAAGATTCAATCGCTTTTCATAACCAGCATGGTGATGATAAGTCTTTCGAAGCAGCACTAATTATACCAATCGATTCGACCTCTGGGCTTGATGTTATTAGTAAGAAAAACAAATGTGGTGTAGATTTTAACCATGTATTTTTGATGTAATAATTTTAAACAGTTTCTGCTTTTTATATCATAATATTCTAAAAAACTCTTATAAAAATAGTTTTATTGATTTTTTTAAATTTTTTAATACAAAATGTATATTTATTTCATTATGCTAATATGAATACCGGATTTCCGTTTGAAGAAACTAAGTTTGCATATACGATATATGTAAAAAACAGAGAATTGCTTAAGATGCCTTTGCTAGAATTTTTATGTGGATAATTTGTATTCAAAACTTTAGAATTGTATTTCAAATGTGTAAACAACGCCATTCTTATCAAATCGGAAAATGCAAGTTGCGAAGGGATAGACGGGCAAAACTTCGGCGCCGTCCCATTTATTCACAGCTCATTCATTCACAGTTTATTTACATGGGTATCGACTATAAAATCTTCAAAACAGGCAAGTTGATCAATATTTTAGACAGTTTTTGATATAGTTATTGTGATTATTTAGAAGACAATTTGAAAAACATTTTTTCCGTTAAGTTCTGTTGTGATAACATATGTATAGTTAAAATTTACATTAAATATAGAAAAATTTATAGTAGGAGTAACTGGATACGATTGGTTGTGCCAGGTTACGTTAGTGCCAGTCGTCATAACAGCTAAATTATACTGATGTTGAGATAGGGTCCAAAGGGAGAAAGATGAAGTTTGTTTGTTCAAACAAGATTCGATCTGTAGACCAAACAGCTTTTATAGAGCCAAAAGTAAGTTTTTTTGTTTATCAATATCAATAATCACTTTGTTTATTATTTTCCTGTGAGTTGAATATCAGTAGTTATTTACTAGAAACTAGTTTTTGCTTACAATTTGATAATTTAGCTTAGTCATAACAATGATTTGTCTCCAAAAGTGTGTGTTGGGTACGGTTTCGACAAATTTTGTGGGTACGGTTGTGACATGTATTTCTTGTCCTTTTTAGTGAACATTAAACAGATAAAAATTAAAGTATATAACTTATAAAGCATATAAGTGAAGTTTGTAATAGTAAATCGATAAGTGATGATATTTAACTAATGTATTTGGTCAACTAAATAATGCAAAAAATATTAATTCATTTTTAAAAAATAATAATTTACACAAGTATTTACTGACTTGTCATTTTGTTACAAAAGACGTGCTGAACATATTAAATTCTCTAGCACAGCACTCCGAAGGATAAAACATTTCAGTTTGTAGTTCCACTTATTTTTGAGCTTTACGACGTTGTATATCATGACTTTACTTCCACCCATCACATTTATTGGATGAGATCATTTCAAATTACTCTCTGTATCTTCTAAACTATCTTAATTATCATACTGATAAAAAAATCCACAAATCCTTAAATTGTGACAGGATCAAATGTATCATTTAATTTTTAACTTTCCGTAGGGTAAGTTATAGTAAAAAATATCAAAAATATATAAATATTTTTTTTACGTTTCAAGTTTCTGAACATTTTGGCATACCTTAGAAAAAAATGGATGTGTATGCGTGTGTGTGTGCGGATACAAATTTTCATCGACTATTTCGGGAACACCGATTTGAATAATTCAAAAAACATTCGATTCGTATTGATGAGGAGACGTGCTGATTAATTTTTGGTAAAGACAGGTCTAGTAGTCTCAAGCATACGGGGTAAAAAAAGCCAAAAGCCGTAATTCTGTTTTTGAGAGAACGGAGCGTCCGATTTGGATATTTCAAAAAACATTTTATTTGTATTGACAAGACGAAGATCTGTTCAAATTTTTGGAAAACAGGTCCAGCGGTTATAGACTCTCAATAAAAATAAGCTAAAAAAATGCCATTTGACGGTCAGAAATATTCATTAGATATGTGTACACATTTTGTGTCAATTTTTTGGGTTTCTGGACCAAGATTTTGAATTTAAAAGTTTATATTTACATTTATATGGTTCAAACAAATGTCATCGACATTTTCGTGAGTATGGAATAACCGATTTGAATCATTGAAAAAACTCGATCGCGAGACGTTTTTGCAAAAGGCACGTTTCAAAGGTATGGAGCCCAAAGGGTGTAAAAATGGTCATGCACTTTTTGAGATAACGGATCATCCTATTAGATTAATTCAAAAAACATTTTGCTTGTGTGTTTAAATGTATGTTTAAAATAATAAATATATTTTAATTTGTATTAATTACATTTATTTATTACATTTTTTTCTTCAACTGATTTCTTCATTCTATCTATCTCCCAATATTAGTTTTTTCTATCTTCCGACCGCTAATTCTAATCAACTCCTTTCTTCGAGTTATTTCTTCATTTTTCCTTTTTCTCTTCGTGTATTCTAACACTTTCTCTTCTTACTCCAAATTTTCAGACTCAACTTTCAAAGTCCGTATTTTAATTTTGAATTTGATGGTACAAACTTTATGCCAACGTGGGGGTTTGAACCAAGTACCCTGGCGTTGGGGGGCGAGCATACTATCCACTAGGCTGTGCTCGCCCCGGCATAATTTGCAAAAATTCATAATAATATGTAATGATAATATAAATTCCAATCCATATGAATTTATAATATTAAGTCAGCAACAGACGAAACTGTATACATGTGCAACTAAGAAACGCCAAGACATAACCTAAAAATATATCTTTTTAAAAAATTTAAAAATATTTTAATTTTTAGAAATACATCTTTTTAAAAACAGATTAAAAAAACAAATTTCGTGTAAACATACACATAAGTTGTTTGTAGAATACGCTCGTCACCCAATTTGATAAGCACTTATAAATTTACAATATGTATTTTATGTATTTATAATAAATATTCGATTTAAAATTATTCAAAACAACTATTGATTATTTTCATTCCTCAAATGTTTAATTTTGGTACGGGAAGTTCCAGCAATTTGTCTTAAGGCACGATGCCATGCACCCCACTGTTGTAGTTAGCTATTTATATTATGTTAAGGAAGATTGATATATATATATATATATATATATATATATATATACATATATATAGCTACTATTTTGAGTGAATATTTCAAAAACAATTTCAAATATTCTAAAAGCCATTACTTTCTAGCACGACTACCGAAAAGCCACAAGAAAGATAAATGGAGTGTTCCACAGAAAGTCGTAAATACAATTCAGGACAATTTCACGGATGTGAAAGTAATAAAACAAATAGGTGAATAGTTCATGCTCTTCTTTAGGCAATAATTCAATTTTATAGCTAACCCTTAACCCAAACATTTAGACAATTCAACTATTCTTGCAAGTGTTTCTACTGAAAGAATCGTAACGATGGCGATAGTGCCAATTTGCGGAGCCGAAGAAAAAAGTATGCGGAGCAGTATACAAAAATGCAGAGGTGGGGCACCGGATGAAACTATATGAACAATAATAATTAAAGGTATTTATTATCTCATATAGGGTAGCAACTCGTTTTGTTATGAAATAAATCATATAGAAACTTCTTATAATAATAAATCAAAAACGTTTATTTATTAATAAAATAGGTTCTTCTAGTCTAATTAAAATTATCATTGAAAATGTTAACTTATTTAAAAAAAAATATTAGAGTCAAAGTGAAATGCTAGTGTAAGAAAACAAATACTAAGGAGTAATATAAAATATTTTATTAATAAAAAAACTTATCTTTTATATTTCATTAATAACTGTTATGACATTCAACAGATAGACTAAAATGATGATAGATAAATAGAAGCTCGTGATCCACCAAGATGCTGCCGATTAGTACACTTTGACCAGATATAATTAAATAGTGGCTAAATCAGACCGATTAAATTAGAAGAAAAATAATAGATAGTTTTAATTATTGTACATATATTTAGATAAAATATTACGTTGATCTAAAGTTGCGTTAATGTTTCTTGTTGCTAGTTTGAATGTTGATTTTAGTCTCGTTACTTAGATGAAGTTTGAGATATTACTGATTTACAAAGTTTTCTATATTTTTATATTATTTTCTTGACCGGTTAGTTTTATGGATTTAAGCGACATCCCATTACATTTTTGTCTAATAAGTTGTCGACCTGCGATTTGTTTGAATCGAGTTCAAGGAAAACTAGTTTCTTGGAAAGAAGGATTCATATTTGAGGCTCTGCAAAGGGCAGGATATATTACAATGAAGGATTAAGTTTTATAATTTTTATCCTGTTAGAAAAGTATTAAAATATATTCGAATGATTCAGAATAGAGTTGAGCCTTAGGCGTTAACAGTAAAATTTCCACGTTTATATCAGAATATAAACTAGAGATTTAAGTAAAATACAGATCAGATTTGCTGTGAATAATAATTATATATGCCAACGATTACACTCACCTGCTGTTATTTTAAAAATTAATAATAATCGAAAAATTTTGCATCATCTGCATATTAAAATATGACCACTTAAACTCGAGCACTTGCAATAGTTCAATTTTCAATTATTAGTTTTCACGGAATTTACAACCAGCAAATAGTAGGAAAGACTGGGCACGGTTGTGCCAGGATATGGTGGTGAGAGTCTAAACTAAATTGATTTTAAGATAAGGTCCAAAAGAAAAAAGATGAAGTATGTTTGTTCGAACAAGTTCTCATCATTGCTTTGAGATAGCTCCTAAAAGGTCAAAAATAAGCTGTTTGTTCGATTTATTTTAATAATAACTGTTACTTATACATAGATGTATACAAAGTTATTACTGGCATGTAAAATATTAAAATATATGTTCAAATCCATATTTTGCCATGATTAGCGCTATAAAAATTACAATTTTCGTTAAAAATGCGTTTTATCTACTAGTATTTTACATGACAACAAATGCCAAGTAAGAAAAATATCACCTAAGCAAATACTACACTTTTCAACATGATTTAAAACTGTTATTTAGCTTTAAAACTATTAATTTATGATCAACATATTTTTTTAATTTCTATTCTAGTTCCTATAAATTTAGAAGAAAAAGGTTTGAGAAAAAATAAATAAACTGATATTAGTAGATATGCAAGAAAAATAATTATGTTAGTTGTACGTTTGATCACAAAATGCTAACAAAATCATCTTGGTTTTATTATTCTAAAATAATTAATTATTTAATAAATAAATTATTTTAATAGTTAATTATACTGATCTCATGCTATAATTTAGCACCTACTAATAATAATACTAGAGAACTCATATAATAATCGCGGATAATTTTGATAGTGGATGCAAAAAACCACTCCATTATCTAAAATAAATTTAAATCAAGTCGTTTTTTTTAAGAAATTTCATTTTTAATAAAATGCAAAGTATATAGTTCTAATTAGAAAATGTGATTATAATCTTTAGAAATAATAATTGTTACATGCATAATTTTGTATCAACATAGTATTATAAACTTTTTATTCAATCTGCGATCTATGAAACACTATTCATCATTCAGAGGATTAAGTGAAAACTATTAAACATAATTTTGGCTCTGTATAATACATATTCATCCCATCTTTGTGATGAACTTCTGCGCTCTGAAAAACTTGTCTCTTTTTTGCATTGATGTTTTTGTTAAGATATGTTCTTCAGAGATTCACTAGCAGTAAATCTGAATATATAAAAAGTGAAAATGTCGAGCATTTTTCACATTTATTTCTCACTCGAATAAAAAAATATTCTAAGTATTTGAGGAGACTATGAAGTAATGTACAAACAGAAAAAAGACATGTGGCATATAAAGTAAGTAGGAACTGTTTCATTTCGTGTGCGAGTGTTCTGTTGACTTGATTTATGCGAAGCGATTTGTGCGACAAGGGACATTTATTTATTTGATAAATTACAGTAACGCACACCATAAAAACTAGGCTTCTGTTCGCCTACTGTTTGACGTATTGTGCGGTTTGTAATCCTGTGACTCGAATCGAGAATAATCTTCATACGTTAAGTATGGCAAAGTTGCCACGTTAATGTTAATGTACCCAATTCGAAGACCGCAAATTTCAGATTAAATCACATTGAATTCGGTGAAAATCGCAAATGAATGAGAGCGCAATGGCGGATTACAACAGATAATCAACAACAGTGCAAACCGATGCATTTCAATTCTAATCGATCCACTAACTATGCTCACATATGTAATTTGGATATGTAGCTTCATACAAACATATTTAACATAAAAAGTAATTATTTTTACGATATGTTATCTTATATATAAAATTCTTCTGTACGGGTGTATGATTTGATACTTCTAAACCGATATTCAGATTTTGATCATTCTTTTTAGAGTTTATTAAAGGAAATTTTTAAGATTCAATAAACGATAAAACTATAGTATTATGAATTGTAATGTTTGCTTTTGGCAGTATAATACTGAGAGTCAAATTGGACCTTTATGCTCTATCTATCCTATATATTATGTGGTAAAGTATAACAAAAAATACACTTTACAAACTTGACCTAAATGAAAACTGTGTTCATTTTCAATTAATACACATTGTAAAGTACGTTAATAAAGGACTCTACTGACAACTACTTTTTCAGAATTCACAACGGCGAATTGTAAATTTGTATAGCAAAAAGTAAATATCAGCATTAATATTTTTTATATAATAATTTTATTTACTCACATGGTATTGCCTGTGTAGAATCATTCGGATCAGGACTGTATTCTTCTGATGGAAAATATTTTATTGGACCGCAGTGGTACTCGCGATAACCGGCTGAAATCAGAAAAAAATATTAGAATTAGACTATTTCTGACTATTATTGAATGCAAATTGCAAGAACTACATTGTATACAGAATATTCTATTATATAAGTAAGATTACCAAAGATTAAGGTACACACACACATCAACATTTTATTTGAAATCCACTATAAAATAGTACAAAACATACATATTCGAATAAATATTAAATAAAAATAAATTTTGGGATTTTACATAATAGAAGTGCCTACAGAATTTCTGGTTTGTAAAATTATTCCATGTTCGCGATAACCCAGATATTATCTAAATAATTATTCATTATATTATAATTAATTAATTATTTATTATAAGAAGTTGTTGACAATTATTTTAGATACAGTATATTAAAGCATTAGTTATATTTTTAATCCTTATCGAGGAACGATTTATTCACCCTGTAGCTATCACACAAAATATAATAGCTATTTGAGGAGAATCCATAGTCACATTTCCTATATTTGACTGTTGATTACTACTGTCACTATCAATTTGATTCTGCACCATTTACTCGGTTATTTACCACCAGATCGGGAACAGAAGATTCATACACTATTCTGTATTATTCTATTAGTTCCAACAAATGATATAGTATTATATTTAGCGATATGCATATGTATATGGGAATTAATTGATATATTGGAAATAAGTAAAAATACATATAATTGCAGAAAACCTAACATTTCAATTTTTTTTCAATATCCAAAACTTTTATTGCTTTTAAGATATTAAAAATTTTGAATTTTTCAAAATACTGAAATTAAACGTGCTCTAGAGAAATTGGATTTATGTGTTTGTGTGGGAGCGTGTGTGTATGCGGATACAAATTTTCGTCGACGATTTGAACGACGACGGAACACGATCAATCGATTTGAATAATTACAGAAACATATAACATGTTTTATAAAGATTTTAATAATAAAAACAAATATCGTTTATATTTCTATGGGTTCCGTACCAATGTTTATCCCTTAGACTGCATAAGACGCTTACGCGCTTCGATATTTCGTCTCTAAACAGCTACGTAACACGATTGCTTTGAAAAATAATTCAAAGTTTTCAACAAAGATTGACATATAAAAGAAATCAAATTATTCGAATAAGTTAATTTTTTCCGAAAAAAAAAATTATCAAATATCTAATTTTATCAATAGTTTGTCTTAAGACACGATGCCATGAACCACTAGTACAATAATATAATTCCCAAACCGTGACTCCTCTTGGGGTTTAATCTGCCCTTCCCATATACACGATGGTTTTTTTTTTATAAATTTTTAACTGTACTTAAGTTTGTTATTAAATATCAAAAGTGAAATTGCATGTTAATTTTATACATTTATTAAATGAATTTAATATGATAATGAAAAAATATAGTAAGTAAAAAGTGAAGGTTTAAATAATAACATTTGGCAACAATTTTGTTCGGTTTAATCTTACATCTCCTGGCTAATGATGTCTACCCACATAATTTTTGCTAAGAGATTAGTAATAACGCTAAACCTCTTTCTATTGTTTATTTTTCAACGACGTCTTATCTTTTAAAAATATCCAGAAATATTATAACAGTCTCAGAAGTAGAATTTTGCCAAACCTTCTCAACAGTTTGTAAATAGGGTCTCTACATTCTCAACAATATTGCTACCACAAATCAAATGTCTACTTCTGCTACATTTACTATAACTTATAAAACTAGTATTTTCTTTTGACTTTTTATAAGAATTTTTATTTTCTTTTGGCGGACTTTGAATTTTGTCAAAGGCCGCTTAGAGTTCACTTTGGGAGTCACTGCTCTTGGGTAATTTATATGTAACTTATGAAACTCATACAAATATTTTTTACAGATTATTAAAATCTCTGTAATACTGCCAATTTGATATGCATATGTAAAGTACGCATTTTGCATCCAAAAAGTAGTTTTTACGACTTTGTTTCCGTAACTCGGAAAAACAGTTGGTCCGTTTTAACAAAAACCACATCACATAGGTTTTTGCAAAGAAAATTCGAAGCGAGAATTATGAAATATATATGTAATTAATGTAAATACATTTATTAGTATATTATGCAAAATTTAAGAAAAATAATTTAAAAAATCTAGAGATTATTTCTTTACGCTGCTCAGGAATGATCAGAATGAACAATGTAGAAATTCCAATATAATACAAAGAGCACAATCAAAAATATTAAGGACTTAAGTAAATGTCCCATTGCTAGTGTTCAATGAAACTATTCATAAAAACCCTAAAATTCAAGGAGATAGAAATGCCAAAGCACCACGAGAAAATAAGATATTATCCCAATCCACTTATGCAAAAATTCAATAAACTACTACCGAATGGAAAATTAGGTAAAAATGGTCAGTTGATCTCAAGCCAAAGAACCTCTAGTAGCAATAAGTTTTCACAAGAGGAATTCTTATTAACATTATATTCAGTTAGCTGATAGTTTTCTGGAAACTGCCTACAGATTTTGATTGATTGTATTATATTAAAAATAATGAAAATAAAATACAAATATACTTCTGTATACTCATTTGTCGTCGTCATTTAAAACGTGACCGTTCACAAAGATTTCATTCGTATGAGTAATACTAGGTACATTCATTAAGCTCGGACAACAAAGCCACATCGTTAATTTTTCTTGTAAAAAAATTATTACGTAATGAAAATGCAATAAAATAAAAGTCTAAAAAATATGCTTTAACCCGAGGAAAACTTGATATTGGAAATTCATAAAAATAATATAAAATCAACAGGAGATGATAAGTGCATATATAGGCCGATTCTTTATTCATGTTATGTCATGTTCCAGTTTTCATACAAAATGATACTAAATACTATTCAAATTCCATGTATTTGCTGTGCGATCAGGCACAGCATGATACAACTTCACTCGTATGTTATCAAGCCATACCTCAGATAACATAATATTTTTTGGATTTGTTCGTATTCTATCTGAAACGCCTGACTGCAAAGCACTCACATGGCTTTTGACAGTTTTTTGTACGATTTTGTATGAAAACTGCTTACATAACAGAGCCATTCCATAACATTGGTCTATTTTATGGCAGAATCGCCTCCTTAGTTTCTTGTAATTTAATGATTTCAATTTGAAACTCGAATTGTAATAGGGACTCCATTGACAACAAAAATCCTTATTATCAGACATCTTGAATAAATCAAATGAAATAAAAATATTATTCAGTTTTTTGCAAAAATATCAATTTACCAATCCATAATCGACAGTGATTTAGTAGAATTAGCATTTATTTTTCGAATAGAAGATAATTATAATTATTTATATAATAATGATGTTTTTCTACACTTTTTATATATATTATGTATTAAATAGAAAAATATATTTCTCAATATGCGCACTTATTTTGCCAGCCATTTTCTCGTTAACTTAGAAATAAATGCATTCAATTATACTTATTACTTTTTCTACAGAGTAGTGAATTACAGCAAAATTACAAAAGCGATATGCTACTGACTATAACTTACATCGGAAAATCAATGAATCAAATGAATTATTCTTTTTAAATGTTTTATATTTATATATTATTATTATATTTATATGATATTTAATTTCCCGTAAGATATGTTATAGTAATCGCAAAAAATCAAAAATATTTTCTTTTTCATATCTTTACTTTTCATTCAAAAACAATCGATTCCTATTGACGAAAAGACCCGCAGGTATTTTTTTTAACATATATGCAAAATAAAATAGGAGAGATAATAAAAATTAGAAGCGCAAATATAGTATTCAAATATATAAGTAATGTGATATTTTTGTTGCGCGTAATTAAACGTTCCCTAGAACAAATTAAAAAAGTCCAGCTTATATTTTTTCTAAGTAATTATAAGAGTTTTCTTCTTATAACCCTTCCAGCGATTATTTACCTTTGATTTATTTATCTTGCAAATTGGTTTTGCAATTATCAATTCGCAAGTTACACAAATGAATTATACTTCGTTGTAAAACAATCCACGTTTTTAATTACGTTATAAAATGAATTCATAGTGGTTTCGAGAAAAAAAGTTGCCAAAGGGTGATTTTTCATCCATATTAATTGTAATACGAAAGGGGTAACAACGAACAACGAATGAAATTTAATAGTCGATATGAGAAAGAACGAAAGTGGGGTTTTGACTTGAAGCAATTTGAACTTCAGTCAATAACTGAAATAAGTTGTTTAAGGCATCGTGTCTTAAGTCAAATTGCTGAAGCTTCCTGTACCGTAACTTGAATTATTCTTTACATGGTATACATAAGCAAAATGTTTTTCGCAATATTCAGATCGAAATTATTTTTACACCCTTTGCGCTCCATACCTCCGAAACGGCTAGCCGCGCCTTTTGCGAAAACGTCTTGCGATCGAGTACGAACTGAATGCTTCTTTAATCATATAAGTCGGTTATTCTATACTGCAGAAAATGTCGATAACATTTGTTTGAACCATATAAATAAACTTCAAAATTAAAAATCTTGGTACGAAACCCAAAAACACATAATGTGTACGAATTATTCGAATCCTCATAAAATTTCTGATTAATTTCACCAAATACCATTTTTTTATTATTTTTTTCTGGATTAATTATCAACGCGGTCCATACAAGTAAAATTTTTGAATCATTCAAATCGGACGCTCAGTTCTTTCAATAACTGGATTGCCATTTTTGTCGCATTTTGCCGAAATATTCGAAACGGTTGGACCTGCCTTTGCCAGAAACTAATCAGCAAGTCTCCTTATCAATACAAATCGAATGTTTTTTCATCATTCAATTTGGTTGATCCGTTTCTAAGGTATGCCACAATATTCACAACTCTTTAAAACGTAAAGATATAAAATTATCATTTTTGATTTTTTGCGATTATTATAACTTACCTCACGAGAAGTTAATGAGATACAAATAATTTAAAATGAAGCCATAAAATTAGTTTTAGAGAAATCCAGTAACTTTACACTTTATTACTAGAATTTTAAATGACATACTGGAAGTTCCTAATATTATGAATTTAATTACAAACATTTTGAAATCATTCTTTAATAGATGCTTGATGAACAATAATAGAACTATAACGCTCTATTAAAGAAGATAAAATTAATGAACAAATTCTAATTTTCAATTCACTAATAATCAGACAAAATATATTTTTTATCAAATTATATGAAATTTACATTACATATTATGTACAAAATATATTTTTGATATTATTGTACTGCTCTTAAATTTATTGTTTACGATTTTTATATTATTTTTGCAATAAACTTAATATTAACAAGATTTACAAAGTTTATTAAAGTTCAAATACGTTTTTATTACCTTAAACAGAAAACCGGCATTCATGCCAAAAGAATTAAAACAAATGTACATAGTATATAAAAAATACATATTTTAATAAATTTATTTTCATAGGAGATAATATATTTCCAATATTTTTAAATAAAGTCAAGAAAACTATTCAAAACTATTACATTTATTAAGTGCCATGGTTAAGTATCCTCCACATATCTTCTAGAATAATTAGTGCTGCTTCGAAAGACTTATCATCACCATGCTGGTTATGAAAAGCGATTGAATCTTGGTCGGTTCTTCCCTTGCAGATAATATTTGGGAATTTCATAAGGTAAGGCATAGGATTTCTGACAGTAGAAGAAAGTATGACTTGTCCGATGCCATTACCTAAATTTACTCCAAAGTCGGAAGCAAAATGCACCGATTCCAGGTTGAATGAAAAAGTCAAGCCTCTTCGTTTTTACGAGTGTGGTTAGATGGAATCTGAAGTTCCGATCGATAAGCCTTCATGTTGGTGAGCCTTTCGCGCATTGTTGTCATCCGATTAGGAACTGCGATGAGGTGGGCAATCAAGGTGGGGATCTGTGGCTGCTGCAGCTTCGCTAATCCAATGGAGGACGACAATTACTTTTTTCACGCCGTCAATCAAATTTACTTAATTTCGGCTTTCAGGTTCATCAACATACTGTCCACGGCGTAGACTAAAGTTAGCAAACTTCAATTAGCATGATGATGAAATTGAAGTAATTCTTCAATAATTTTTAATTTCAAACTTTAAAATCGGCGATAATATCGCATAAAAAACTGTTTCGGAATATGAATATATAAAAAAATGTATAAAATATTGACGTAGTGTTTACTTTCTTTTATTTTCGATCATATATTTTTTTCTGGCAACTATGTTATTAAAAATATTATAATAAAAAATAAAATGACAAACAAAAGAAAGTAAACACTACGTTAATATTTTATACATGTTTTTATATATTCATATACCAAAACAGTTTTTTTATCCTACTAACGTCGCTTTTTGGAATGTAACCCAACGATTGGCATATTTATGTGTCATATATTGTGTTATATGAGAATAGAAATCAATGGTGATATCATAAGTTTCAATTTGCAACAGTGGGTGTATTTTTACTTGAAAACATATTGCTATTAATATTTTCAAGTTAAAACCGATGTCCCTACTGCTTAAAACCAGTCTGGTTCATTTCCAAGACGGGTATCGACCCTGGAACTTCTAAGCCCTACAAATGATATAAGCTAGCTTTTTAAAATTTAGTTTTATCTTATATACTTAATATTAAATATTTACAAGCATCACGAAAAATGATTCAAAACAAAAATCAGCGCATGAGTAACGCTCACAATTGTAGAGCTCTTTCAACTTCTTGTCTGCAATTAAATTAAATCTCTAACGACGTTTTGTGGTATTATTAGAGTAACCAGAATACTGAATATCGTGTTATAATATTATCTTCATCGCCGTCCTTATAATACCTTAGTAATTGCTTTTCTCAAATGTTTGAAAATATTTGCAACAACCCTTTTCCAGGCACCCCGTGAACAAATTATTGTCAAATTTACTCCGCGGAAGGATATAATGTATACGGAAAATACAGCAAGGGCGGAAAAGTATGATTATATGATTATATAGGTTTTATTATACCCCGGCTAATAGACCGTCGGCCGCGTCCTTGTGTAGCTTTCAGCTTTGAGCTTTCAGAGCTTTGGACGCATTCTCGGCGGCAACAAGAAAACACTCTCCCGATATAATATCAGTTCGAGCTAAGCTATTTTATGATATTATACACTATTTGCTTTTTAATTAATTCTCAGTGGGAAGTTAGTGGAACTCTATTGTACATTACACAGATATAAAGATATACAACGTTTGAAACAAGAGTCAAGATTAGGTCGATCGTTAGAAAGTCTGAGCTTATTCATTTCAAAGCTTTAATGTTTCTTCAACGTGTGAAAAAGATTTGTATTATTATAGTATATATATATATATATATATATATATATACTAGATGACCCGACAGACCTTGTCCTATACCCACGTCTACAATTTTTTAATATCCTCTACTAATATTTACCGATTACCTAAAAATAATAATTATTGTTTTTTAAATTACTCTTCACGCCAGAACGCATAAACATCAATATAAGCAATATTGAATGTAAAACTGCTTTAAATAAAATGATAAGTCTCAATTCCCGTATTATATTGGAAATTGAAGTCTTTTAAACGGTATAACAAACTCAGAAAAAAATAATATATAGTATCCACGGTAAAAGTACAATATTTCCTTGGATTTTTCCACCCAAAATAATTGCTCTAATAATGTTGCCTATAATTTTTATTATCTCGCATTATATTTTAACTGGTTTTTAGTAATTACAATATCCAAATTACATATTTTTTGATTAGTGATCAGTGATAATTTAATATACATTATTACCAAGAACGCTTTTGGGGTCCTCAATGCCCGCATTCCTTTTCTTTAGCAATGGCAATAATAATGTTGACATTTCATTTATCTTATTCATAATCATGGATCTAATATACATATTCTAATATGGTCTTGACTCATAAATTGAAATTTTTGGCAGATGATAGTTTTCATTTGTTTTCAATGCCAAACAATGCCTCAAATATTTTCAATGTCAAATAATGATAAGCGGTTTTTTGTATTTTTTTTTATTTATTTTTACAATATAACTATATTTTTATAATTCAAAAAATCCTAAAAAAATCCTTTAACAAACTTAAGAAAGATTTATCAAAATCCGAATAATCGTTTAAGATGAGTATCCTTTCATACATAATTACAGAAAAATTTTATATATAAGATATATATATATATATATATATATATATCTATCAAGACTATCTATCAGATCTAACTATCAAGATTATATATATATATATATATATATATATATATATATATATATATATTGTTGTACACCCCTGATATTACAAGTTGCTAACCACTGTCATAATATTAGATTCCTAACAAGTCCAGACTGAAATCTTAGAACCCCTGAGCTTTAGCTGATATTAACGGTTCATATTAACTTTTCTCAGACTACTGCGTAGTAGCTGACATTAACATTCTCTCACAAAATCATAAATCTACATCGACAAATCTCAGCAAGATCATATTATCGACATTCCGCCTAGTTAACAATTCTCACCAAGTTCGCATGAATAACATTTTGTTTAATCATCTAAATTCATTACATTGTCCTTTTCGTTGCATAGAATATTCGAGACAAATCCCCACTACGTTTCAAAGGATTTTAGTTTTAATAATTATGAAATAAATCAGTCTTAATCTGTCGGTCGCCGGGCAAACACTTCTCTTCCAATACCTCCGAGTTCCTTGTACTTAAAGTGAAATAAAGTGAAGTTTTTGAAATAGTCTTTTCATTTATCAATCTCAAGTATTTTCAGCAAGTAAGTTTCAGGAACTCCGGAAGGTCCAGAGCAACAACACCGATTTGCATATAGCGGCGCCAACAGCTCTTTCTGTTCATCAACGCGGTGCCCAACATATTATTTGGTGACAGCGGTGCTTGACTGATGAAGTAACATTCAAAATTTTTTGTGAGCTTGAAAGAACGGCGTTTGAAAAATAATTGCCAAGAGTGGCAAAAAATATAAGGGTGCTACTTCAAACTAGGCAGTACATCGTGGAAAACTTTGCCTCCGAGGATAGCCTTGCCAAAAGTGGACGTAGTTGATGATCAGAAAACCGAAGACTCAAAATATAAAATAATTCAAGACCCGAAGAATAAAATAATTCAAGACCCGAAGTATAAAATAATTCAAGACCCGAAGTAATAAAATAAATCAAGACCCGAAGTAAAATAAAATAAAAAAAATCAAGAAGCAAGAATACGAATCAAGAATTAATAAGAAAACTCAAGAAAACTCTAGTTTATAGCAGAAATCAAGATTCAAAAATCAAGAAGAATTGTTAAAAAAAATCAAGAAAAGTGAAAAGTTATAAAATCAAAAAAATAAAAGTGTTAGAAAATTTCAGTGCATATTCGAGTGTTATTGCAACATTGCAAGTCCCTTGAACTACTACAAGTACCAGGCCAAAAGGAAAATATTCAGAAGGATTCCAAGTTAGTAATAATACCAAATAATATTCACTAAAGCTCTTTTTGATATTCTGTTATCTATTCCTAGCATTTTTTGAATCAATTTATTTTGAATTTGAATGTTGTTACAATCTACTTCCATTTGTTTTAATATTGTATGGCATTCTAAAATTTTGGAGACATTGCAAAGTTCTTTTGTTTGATCATAAATATTAATAATGTATTTAAATTGTGTTCTAAATTCTGATAAATCTACATACGTACGTTAATAGTTTCCATTTAGAATTATATAAATTAATTGTTGTAACATGTTCGTAATAAAATCCCGAGTAGTTTGTCATTTGTTCTATTTCGTAGTCAGGTTCGAGTTGTCCGTAAGCCAAAAATATCATACTGAGGATAATTATAATATTCATTCCTAAAATAGATAGAGATAGATTAAAATTGGTTGTTTTTGTGAAATTAATTCACACGGGGTGGAAGAAAAAGAAAGTATAGTAAAACAATAAAAGGAAATATAGTTGTTCTATCCATGTGTAAGGGGGTTCGCATATTAAAAAAAATATACTCTGGTTTCATGGAATTAGAACGTCGGCACTCCAAAACTATCTTAGAGTGGCGACACCAATCAATTTGGTCAATAAGGGTTTTTGAAGTTCAATATATAATTCACTTCGTTTTTTTTTTCATAAAATATATAATTATGTATCATAATGAAGTTTGAAATCTTTAATTCACAATGTAAATATAACTTTAGGTATTCAAATAATTTTAAAAGTACCATATCATTAATAATACCATTAATATTAAATAATGATAGCTTTGATTATTAATCTGTTTAAACAATATGTTGAAATTACTTTGCTGCATTAACTAAGATCAACATTCCCAAATAATATGTTGAAAATATGTACCGCAAACCAAAATATGTACCAATAATATGTTGGCAGTAAAACACCGCTGTCACAACGACCAAATAATATGTTGAAAAGAAAAAAAAAATGAAAAAATTGGTATGCTAAGACAACAAAAATACTATTGGTTTGGTGTGAAGATTTTCAATTTATTATTATGTACTTGTACAGGTTTGTTATTAATAAGTATGGTACTATTTATATCATCTGTTTTTAATATTTTATAAGGACCTTTAAATAATGGCATTAATTTTTTGCATTTTCTGGGGTACGGTGTTTCATCTCTGAGTAGTACTAGGTCATCTATTTTGAATAATTTTGGATTCGAATTTCTATCATAATATTCTTTAGATTTTTCTTTATTTTTTATAAGATTTTCACGTGCCTTAAAATTCGCCTGTTGTAATCTAGATTTCAGTTCGTTTGTATATATGTCATAATTGTACAGTATGTCGTTTTTCTTATTAATAAATAAAGGTAATTCAATCTTTCGTCCAAATAGTATTTCAAAGGGTGTGTAATTTGTTGACTTATGAATAGTTGTATTATGAATAAAAATTGCATATTTAACACATTTATCCCAATTGGTTTGCGTACTATTGATATATGATCTAATTTTTTGTATGAGATCCCTATGCATGCGTTCACAAGCGCCGTTAGATTCTAGTCTGTATGGTGATGTAGTAATTTTTTTGATTTTTAAAAGTTTACAAACGTCTTTAAATAGATTACTAGTAAAAGTTGTTCCTAAATCTGACAAAACTTCTTTGGGAATACCATATTTAAAAATAATTTCTGATACAAAAGCTTCTGCAACTGTAGCGCTTTCTTGATTTGGAATAGGTATTGCGCCCGCAAACTTGGTCAAAACACAAATAAAAGTTGAAAGGTATTTATTCTGATTATCTGAAATGGGATATGGTCCGCATAAATCTATACAAACTTTTTCGAAGGGTTCCTTAGCAGTAGTTGTGATTATCATGGGCTCTTTAATTTTCCGGGATACTTTATTATTGGTTCTATATCTAAAACACTTTTTGGTACATTAAATGAAGATGATGCTATTTATTACGATGCCCAAATTAAAACTTTACAAAATAATCAAAATCATATTCTAGAACTTGCAAAGCAACAATCATCTATTTTTGAGTCTCAATTAGCTTATTTTCAAAACAGTACAGAAAATATGAATTATGTTTCAAAACAATTAACAGAAAACACAAATAAATTTTATGAATTGGAAAAAGATGTTAAAACCAATAATATCATAACAACTCTGAATAGTGTCTTTATATTGTTCACAAATATTATAAATGAATACCAAGTAACACAATCAAAAATCGTTGAAATTATTATAAGCTCTATGGAAGGCAAATTACATCCATATGTTTTTTCGAACGAAATTTTTTATAAAGAATTACAACACATAAATTTAAATTTACCTATAGCTCTTAGATTACCTTTTGATGTACATTCACTAAATATTCAAAAATTATATAAATCCATTGAAACTCATATATATTTCTTTAATAATAAATTAAATTTTCTATTAATAATTCCGATTATTACACCAAAAAATTATAATGTTTATAAAATTTCAGTAATTCCAAAGTTAATACACCAAAATATTTATTCTGTTTTAATTCCAAAAGAGCATATAATAGTGATAGATTCCGATATACACGAGTATTTTTTTTGTAACGGATTATATTTAAATAGTTGTATAAAACTGGATGAAAAATTAATTTGTGAACAAAATAAACCTATATCTATTTATAATGGTCACAATAATGAATGTGAAATAGAACTATTTCTTCCAAATTTGAATGTACCTTCAACATGCAATAAGAGAATTTTTAATATTACTCATCCATTATTTTTGCAATTATCTTTTCCAAATTCATGGATCTATATTTTTCCAAGTAAGGACATTATTGATATAAGTTGCAACAATACAAGAAAATCAATACTTTTGTCACAAATCGGGAAATTAAAATTAAAACCAGGCTGTAAAGCACAAAATAGATTTACAAAATTGCATACAAAAGAAAATTTTAAAAGCTCAATTACAACCCAACTTAACTATATTTCAAAAGTAGATATGAGTAATATTATAAATATGGAAATACATAATAATACTGTACCACAAATACCAAAGTATATAAAGAATTTAGAACATAAAGACGTAATACCAGAATTATATAAATTAAGTAAAAACATAGAAGATTTTAAACGAAATTCAAATATTGATTTAGAGGAAGTACAACTAAGATCAAACCATATTTTTTATTGGATAATACCAATTTCATTAATAATTTTAGCTTTTATCGTATTTAAATTCAAATCGATCATAAGAAATATTTTTAAAAGAACTATCAATAAAACCAATACTAATATCGAAGGAAATGTAAGTAATGATATAGAATTGAGAAGAGAAAGTCCAAATCCTGCAATAAATTAGAAAATAATATATCATATAGTTTTATCTTAGTTGTATAATATATGAAATAGATATTAAAATTTTAATTTTCTACTACAAACATAAATTAATTATAAGTTGAACCTTACAATCTTTCGTAATTATCATATCATTATCAATCTTTAAGGGATAATTTTGAATTTATTACATTCTTATAAATTTTAAATAGTTGATTTATGATTATTAAATATAGCATAATAGATTATTGATAATCAATCATTAATTATTGATTTCCAAAAAAATCCATCGTTGACTTATTGATTATTAGTTATCGATTATTGATTGATTGAATATTGATTATTAATTATTAATTATTGACTATTGATTATTGAATATTAATTATTGATTATTGATTATTGATTATCAATTGATTTTATTGATTTTTTTTAATGTAGTATGCAAATAGTGAACATAATTTTGATAATGATTTCTTGAATTAAATATTAATTGTAATTTTAAATTTACCTAAACAAATTCAAGTATTAATTTGAATTTTATTGCAAAAGTTAATGATTTAGTTAATGTTTAATGAGTAATTATTTCAAGGTTTAGGTAAATTTAGAAAATTTCTTGAATAAATTTATAATTTTATAGAATTATTAGTTAAAGAAAATTGAACTTCCATATCTTTTATTTTCAATTTAAATCTAAAAGCTAATTTAAGAATATTCAGATTACTGTTCAAACGTATTGGGGATTGAAATTTTTTTTTTTCCTTTTCGTGATATTTAATACTTTTTTAGTCAAATCTAATGAATTGTTGCGATTTTTGTTATTTATTTTTCTTGAATTGAATAATGTTTTTTTGTCTTTTGGTGTCAGTTTTTTTTACGGTAGCGCCGGGAGTCGCTACATTGGCGAGGGAGGTGTTGTACACCCCTGATATTACAAGTTGCTAACCACTGTCATAATATTAGATTCCTAACAAGTCCAGACTGAAATCTTAGAACCCCTGAGCTTTAGCTGATATTAACGGTTCATATTAACTTTTCTCAGACTACTGCGTAGTAGCTGACATTAACATTCTCTCACGAAATCATAAATCTACATCGACAAATCTCAGCAAGATCATATTATCGACATTCCGCCTAGTTAACAATTCTCACCAAGTTCGCATGAATAACATTTTGTTTAATCATCTAAATTCATTACATTGTCCTTTTCGTTGCATAGAATATTCGAGACAAATCCCCACTACGTTTCAAAGGATTTTAGTTTTAATAATTATGAAATAAATCAGTCTTAATCTGTCGGTCGCCGGGCAAACACTTCTCTTCCAATACCTCCGAGTTCCTTGTACTTAAAGTGAAATAAAGTGAAGTTTTTGAAATAGTCTTTTCATTTATCAATCTCAAGTATTTTCAGCAAGTAAGTTTCAGGAACTCCGGAAGGTCCAGAGCAACAACACCGATTTGCATATAGCGGCGCCAACAGCTCTTTCTGTTCATCAACGCGGTGCCCAACAATATATACGAGTATATATATTGTATGATTCTGAATTTGATGTTGAGATATGTATTAACGTAATATATATATATATATATATATATATATTTATGAATTTTTTTGTTTATCATATCTGAAAATAAATATTTGGATTATGCTTTAGAAAATAACGGGCCCTTTTGCGCATTGTCTGTGACTAACTTCTAAAAAATAGCAAAAAAAACATTTTAAGATGGCAAATTAGCTGGGAATTTTACTGAACATAGTAAGATAGTTGTTTGTTTGATATGTGTTATTTGTTTTGATTTCGTTGGTTTGGTTTTTACAAACTAATTGCTAGAATTCAAATTGGACCTTTGTGCCCCGCCCTACTCTATCTGTATTTGTATTAATTATAGTATAAAATTTTGGCTTTCATAAACAAATTTCTCGATATAATATTTTTACAAGGGTATGAATCTGACTCAAAATTAATGATCGAAATGCTTTTGGTGACAAGAAATCCTTTACATGTGCGCTGCGTGAAAGTTATATTTCTATGTCTAAAAAATAGGCGAAAGCTCAAAGACAGAATTGAATATTAAATTAATTGAGTAGAGATCATTCTTGAATAGAAGATAAATGTGAAACTTATTCATCTTTTAGCAAAACATCTAAAAATAGTTAGAAAAGAATATAAATAATTATAATTAAGTAAAAACTGTAGAATAAAATATTGTATTGCTTTTATAAAGTCAGCATAATATTTATTCAAATTAAATAGTAGATTTTATACGAGAGTGTGTGCGTATTGAATGCAAGTAGGACATAATTATTATTGAAAAATTCACTATTGTTCTTTCAACTTGTTTATTTTACTGAGTAAATTTAAACGAGTTAAATTAAACATTTCTAACCCTTATCCGTATGGTAAATTAAATATTTCTATCCCTTATCAAGTTTGAACTAATGGTTTTTAAATTTTCCAAATCATTGCAGTCGTTTACGAAAAAAACTTCAACAAACTGCAAAGTTTGCATTTTCAAAGACAAATTCTCACACGCACACACAACCAAATTTTTTCCGAGAGCAACGTCGGGAAAACATAAAATTAGCGAATCGGATTCTCTGTGGGAAAACTTCTTCTTCGGAAAGTTAAAAAACGGTGGCAAATAGAGGAAAAAATGGTACTGATTTAAACCTCATGACTATAATATATATAGCTGTCCTCGCTCCGACTGAAACACATTCTCTGTTCTTGTGCTGGAAAATGGCTAAGCAAGAGGTTTAAAGTATCTAGCAATTCCTTCACTCAAAAGTGAAGTTATTATACTTTTTACTCACGATAGGTCTTTCTGATCGAGATTTTCATTACAATTGGGTTGCCAACGATGGCCGTTTGTCAAAGTTTAATTTAGGTTTTGGTGATGAAGCCGTGCTTTCTGAAATTTTATTTGAAAATTATTATTGTTAATTAAAATCGATATGGTGTTCCGTACTATTACTGAAAAATCCAAAAATATGCTAATAACTACAAATAATCTTTGGTAAAAAATACTTATTAAAAAAATTAATATTTTTTTTGAGAATTATTTTCAGAATTTATATATAGTATTTGAATTTTTTCAATTGTTTGTTTCGTTAAATTATTTTCAAATTTTTACAAGCATAATATTTTTTCTAAGTATTTCAACTAATTAGCAAATTATTATATACTGCATACACGTTTCTGATACACAAGCGGATTAATAAAATTTATGGCGTGTAATTTAGGCTTTTAAAGAACAACATTATTAATATTGATATCTCAATATCTACTCAATATCTTATTATCAATCTGTTCTCAAGTAACTTTACTATCATATATTTGCAGGGCGAGGCACAAAAGTCCAATTTAAGTTTCAGTAATTATTATGTCTACTCTAAACTAAATGAACTGCATCAAAAACACTTATATAGAACGACGTATCAAACAAACAACTATCAAACTACAGTTAGTAAAATTTTCAGTTAATTCCTAATTATAGAACTATGTTTTTAAGTTATTTTTTTATAAATTGATATCTGCTGTCTCATCTTACTAGAATGTCTCATTTTTAATTATAGAGGAATTTCATAAAGCAAGAGCTTAATTATTTAACCTATGCGAAATAAATTTTTCATGAACAAATTTTCTACAAAAATTACACCGTATATAACCTTGATCTCGTATTTTGTTAGAAATATGAAAACTACTTTGGTTAACTTCATTTATTTTTAAATCTACTACTTTTTCATTCTTTACATTTTTGCCAATGTAAAGGTTTAGTTGGCCTTTTTTACCCCACCCAAATGTAATGATTAATAGAGGTTATATAAAAAAAAACTGTTAAATCTGACTAAAAAAGACAATGCATCTTACAAATCAATTGAATATGGCATACGTGAAAATTATATTAAAGTTTCGTACACTAAACAACAGTGCTCACAATCAACAAAACTGACAAAGGAAATACATTTGTTATGGATTTTTAAGCATGACCGTATATCTCTTGATAGCGACGTTGTAAGAATGAAGGTAATGCTTGGTTACGTATCTTTTTTCCTCTACTTTCAAATATTGTTGTTAAAAACATTTTAACTTGACTTGTTTATGAGATATAGAAGTTGAACCTTTTTCCCCGCGGACCATTAAGCCTTGCTCTACCCTGTAGAGGTATATGATATCATTTATATGTATATATTATAAAAATAAATAAAAACAAGATGTGTTCTATTATATTGTTTAAAAACACTATTATTATTATCCTCAATTTAGAGTGTTATATTTTTCAGCTTTCCGAAGTCGAAATTTGTGTTTCGAATCATTCTAAATTGATTGACATAAAAATTGACCCAAAGAAAATGCATCTATGTATAGCAAGTTTTGTCTAAATATGTCGGACCAAATAATAATACCGTCTAAAATCCTCTATATTCTCCTGTCTTATTAAAGAATATTGATATATAGATTATGTTTTGAAGTAAAACATTTATAGGCGCGACTAGAGTGTAAATCTGTACAAATGCAACGGAAGTGCGTTACGGCAGAGTCGAGTGCCAATGATTCGTTATTCGCTCTCGATGATATCATTTCTATACGGGTCGATTGTGATTAGTCGTCGTGTATGTGAATACAGATCTGTCGTTGCATGCGTACCGGCATCAACGTGGTATGCGTACCGGCATAAACAAGGAAATCGGCATACATAAATAAACATTTTAAAGTTACATCGTAGTACAAATCTTGATTTAATAAAAAATGCCTGAATCAGAAGAATATTTTACCCTGTTCCTTGAAAATAAGAAAACAAATTAAACATTTGTACTAAACGTAAGTTTATTGATTAGAAATTATTTCTATATTATTCGTAGTTCCTATAAATCGACTGAAGTTATTAAGATGGGAAATATTTTTTTAGGCAAGGCAGATATTACAGCAGTTCAAAGATGAGCAGTCAATGAATGTATGTTAATTTTAATTACATGAAGTTCTTCAAACGCAATTACATAATGAGTGAAGTTGCGAAAACAATATTTGTTTAGGTGTTGTTAAACATAATCCACTGTGTGAACAAATATTATAGTATTTATTAATCAGTAATTACTTCATTTCTCTAATGAAATATCATTTCTAAATGCTATTACAATGACAAACCAGCTGCATAATGGATGACACTAATACAAGTGTACATCACAAGTGTTACCATATTACTAATAAACATTAATAAAAATTATTATATGATGTATTTCTTTTTACTTAACTTAAAATTGCTACTTTGTACAGTAGCAAATAAGTTTTACTTCAATCGTGTGTGATCCTTAATCGCACTCTTTTCTATTTGAGTAACTAGATTATCTTCAGATACGCAAAGTTCATGCAACATGTCTTGAAGTAATAGATTTGATCATCAAGCATTTGTTCTTAATACGTGAAATCCTTTCATTATTTAAAATAAACTTCTTTATATCAATCAATATTTAATAATACATGTGCTTCTCAGCCATTTAAACTAAACCAGAAATTAACTTTACAAATCCACTAATACCGATTTGCTTTTCATGATTTATTCATTGTTCGCCCGGCATCCTTTATGGTTGCGGTACGATAGTCTCATATGCACATTAGTACGTATATGAATGAAATTATCATTACATTTCATATGCAGAAACTCTTTCTTAAGAGCCTTTCAACCCTTACAGACTTAAAGCCGTTGAATCGGCAATATTATGTAGTCAGATGTAATAAGAACTCTATTATATGAACACGATTAAATGTGATTTTCATACTGAAAATACAAGACAGAAATTTACATCATGCTGATTCACAAAACTTAAACTTAAGAACTTTTGTAAGCTTTGGAAAGCAACTTGTTAGTTATATTTGCTATTAATTTATATCTCTTAATTTTTTCAAATCCGAAAGCATAACAAATAGGGCGAACTTTAAATTTGATCTTTTGCTTTAGAAATTGGGTAAAGCAGGGCTTAAAGATCCGCGGGTATAAAGGTCCACCACCGATATCTCAAAAACAATCAAAGTTGAAAAAAAATTAAAAAAAACAATTCACAAGAGATAAATTGAATAAGTAGTTATTCCAACTCTGCTGATGAATATTTCTGACAAAATACCCGATCAAGGTTATATACAGTGTTAACTGATCTCTAAATATATATGAATGAAATTTATATTTTGCATTAGTTCAATAATAAAGCTATTATTTTGTAAATTTCCTTTAAAATTAAAAATAAGACATTGGACCTGTTTGCCCCCTGGCCGCCTTATTTTACATCGCCTATAGGGCGAAAGAGCCCTGCTTTTTGAACAATAGCAAAAAACACATTTCTCTAATTATGAATTAGCAGGTAATTTTACTGAACATAGTCAGATAGTTGTTTGTTTGACAAGTGTTATTTGTTGTAATATAATTTGTTTGATTTTCAAATAATTCAAAAAAACTTAAACTATACAAAATATATTATCTATCATAAGATTTCGTAGTACTAAAATATTTCAAATTTTTACAATATTTCGAACTTTTTTAACGCTTTTATTTTTATCTTTCGTAAAATATTAAATCATTGCAATTTTTAATCCTCTTACATCGTTGAAACTGTTTTTTTTCGTAAAATCTTACAAAATTTTCACGTTTAAAATCTTTAGATCTGTCTTTAAAAAATTAACCTATTTTTATGAATTTATACATCTTTAAAAAAAATTAAAAATTTCAAAATTACAGATTAAACTAAATTTTCACATGTATGGAAAATTTTAGGAATTTAATTGTATCACCATCATTTAATTTATCGCGCCCCTGCCATATCCATTTATGGCAGTTTCATCCTGAACTTAATTTCAGACAATTTAACATGAAATTTAAGTACATATGTATTAATAAATAATAACAATATTGAAATAATATCAGTCTAGATTATCGAATAATAACAATCTGCAAAAAATAATTATTTGCATTATCAATATATTAACCCTTCCCACTCTGATGCCGCTGCTCCGGCGTCAAAATACATATAAATCTCGCAATTCGTGAGTGGAAAGGGTTAATAAACATTATAAAAAAATGGCAATATTAATAGGTTTTTTCTCGTTGAATATTGTAAATGTAAGTACGATATGTATGTAAACACTTTTTTTAAACCAGTCCATTTCAATAGAAATGATATGTAACTGGTCTATATTCGTATTAGTTGATAATAACGAACTGTCAAAAAGGTGTATTTGCTGTTCGATCAGGCGTTTTACACATAAAACCTAACTTCACATATGTGTTATCACAGAGACATCAGAAAGATGCACTTATGAAAAAATTGTTATGTGATGTTTGTGCGTTTTGGAGGTTATGTTTTATGTGTAAAACGCCTGATCACACAGCAAATACATAGCTTGGTGATAGTTTGTTACTACTAACTCATACAGAGATAGACCCGAAACATAGCATTACCATAACATTTCTATTTTATAGGAAAATTGACTCCTTAACAATATGTAAAATACCAACCGCATTTTATGGAGTTAGTTTGAGTTTAGGCAATTACCATACAAAATTTATACCAAATGGTTGGAGAGAATACCGAAAATGATGACCTCTAGATCGCTAAAATTTAGATGTCTATCTTAAATTCTCTCTCGGCACAAAACGATTTGAAAATAACCTTTTAACGATGATATAATGCTGCTTCACAATGCAGTAAAATGCTATGATAGCGTGAGTTAGTGATATCAGCATCGTTTTTATATTAGTTACATTTTCCTCGTTGAGTGCATGTATATGTGTGTACCGAGATACAGATAACCATTTATTATCAAGAAAACTCCGCCCTAGTTGACATTATATATCGACTACTGAAATTTAGGAAGGAAAATTCTGTCCCTCGAGAGAACCGCTTTGAAAATGAGGATATTTAGCAAACGGCCATCGGAACATTAGTTACCATATTGAGGAACAATGGCGTGGCAATTCAAATATTAGGTTCGACGTGATTGTGTGCTCGAAATTCTAACTATTATAACATGGGCAAGATATTTAAGCTAAAATACAATCAGATCTACTAGTGCAAGGCATCGTGCTTTAAGGCAAAAAGCTGGAACTTTCCGTACCGTAATTTAAAATTTTTAAAAGCATATAAAAAAAAGTTTTAAGAAATTTGAATGTTTTCGACAATTTTTGAAAATTTTAAAAACTTGAATATATTTAGAAAAAAATGCATCTTTGAAAAATTATAAATTTTTTGAATAATAATAAAAACAAATTTGAAAATTGTTGAAAATTCTGATATTTTTAACTTCCCGTAGGGTAAGTTATAGTAATCTTGTTTACATTTCTATGGGTTCCGTACCAATATTTATCGGTTATACTGCGACGCGGCGCTCACGCGCTTTGATATTTTGTTTCTACGTAACTTGCTATCGCGGTTGGTTTGAAAATAAGTTTAAATATTTAAATTTTTAAAAAGGTAATTTTTTTTTCAAAAATTTAAAAAATCTCATATATGTATTCTAAAAAAGAATTGAATCTTACCAAAAAAATTTAATCTGTTTTGAAAATTTTAGTTTTTGGTACGGGAGGTTCCAGCAATTTGCCTTAAGGCACGATGCCATGTACCACTAGAATTTTTTTTCAAAACATTGAAAATTTTGAAATTTCTTGAAAGTTTTTGATACCCATTTGATCCATACTGTCAAAAATATCTAATCATCGACCGCCAAATGGCATTTTTTTCAACCTTTTTTTCCTGAATCTTTAAAACTGCTGGACCTGCCCAAAATTTAATCGATTCTTTATTACGTCGATGCTAGTAAAATACTTTTTGAATCATTGTAATCGGATGCTCCATTCCCTCAGAAAATTAATTGCCATTTTCTGCTCCGTATCTCTAAAACAGTTGAGCCAACTTTCGCCAAAAACTAATCAGTACTTCTCCTTATCAATAGGAATCGATTGCTTGTGGAAACATTGAATTCGGTTGATCCGTGCTACCAAAAACGTGGACAAAAATTTTTATCCATACGCACGCACACAAACACACTTACCTAAATCATTTTTTCTAAGGTATGTTTGAATGTTCAGAAGCCTTTGAAACGTAAAGATATGCAAAAGCATTAATTATCAATTTTCAGACGATTACTATACTTATTTCCATCTGCAATCTGCACTCAATTTGATGTTTTAGAAAAGTTAACAATAAGATATTTATTTTGGATTTTTGTTGTTGTTTATTCCAAGCATACGATTTTATCTCACGTATTTTGTTCAGAGGTTTAAAATGTTTGCGCTGACCTTTTAACTAATTTAGATTCAGTACACACATGAAAAAGTTCTTAGAACTTGCATATAAAACTTGCGGTGTTTTGCGTTACGCCTTGAGACTAAGATATCATTAAAATGATATCAAAGTTTTTACTACTTTTTACTGAAAGAAAATAGGATTTTAATAAATTTATAAAAAAAATAATTTATAGTAGTATTTATAGTATTTGGGTATTTTATTGATAAAACACCCAATGTAAATAATACATTGGGTCATGCAGGTAAATAACACTGCTTTTTTATTCAAATTCATTTTTCTTCAACTTTTTATTGAAAACTTTTGCTTTCATTTTTATATTTTTTTTAAATAATTGTCATATATTAGTTTTGGTTTGTTTACCTTGTAACTTAGATCCGGTTTTTGGCAGATTACCTGAAGATGGAACGTACACAGTTCCGAAACGTCGAATTTAACAATATTTTTTTTCAACCTCCCATAGGGTAAGTTACAGTAATCGGATAAAAATTTAAAAAGCAGGATCAACCGATTTAGATGATTCTAAAAATATTCGATCCTATTGATGGGGAAACGTGCTGATTAGTTTTTGACAAAGACAGATACAGTCGTTTCAAAAATACGAGGCAAAAAGTCGGATTGAGAAAACGGAGCGTCCGATTCGAATGATTCAAAAAACGTATAACTTGTATTAACGGAATAAATAATTTATTGCATTTTTGAGAACGTCTATGGCAACAAATTATCAGATATTTTAAAGAGATTTTAATAATAAGTACAAATATTGTTTGCACTTCTATGTGCAACGCAGTAGGACCGCTTCGAAAAAAAAATCTAAATTTTTAGAAAAAATTGAAAAAAATTCTACATTTTTAAAAAATTTCAAAATTATCGTAAAAGTCAGGTTTTCAAGTTTTTCAAAATATTTCAAATTTTTGAAGTGTGTTCAAAATTTACAATTTTTTTTGAAGTTTTTATAAATGTTGAATTACGATGCGGAAAGTTTTAGCAATTTGCCTTAAGGCACAATGCCATATACCATTAGTTTTTTGGTTTTTTATTACTTCTTATGATCGTGAGGAAAGTAAGTTATTACTTTTTATATAGTGAGGAAAGTAATAAAATGTTAAAAAATATTGTATAACTACAAAGTTCCTAATGCAGAGATCGAACGAGCGCACGCAACAGTTAATTGATAGTACAGAATAAATCTAATGCTTCAGACTGCTCAGCGAACTTGAACATAATACCCGTCACGGCAATTTACCCTAGATGGGTTTTTAGTTATATTGTATAACCAAGGAAATTTACCAAGAAGTACGAGCTGCTATCCAACACTAAATTATACATAATTTATTATCATCAACATCGCGACAAATTCAGTAATTGGACAAAAACTACGCTCACAATTACACAAAAAAAATAGTTGAAAGTGGCATTTGGGCTTAAGGCAAGTTGCGTGAACTTCCCGATAGATGTAATCGGGATCAACCAAAATTGAGATTTAGATATTTAGATAAAATTTTCAACTGTTTATTTCGAAAATAAATTTAACGCTTTCAATTATATCTGAACATTGCAATTTCCAATAAAATTTTCTCATACACATTTAAGAAAATTTCTGTAATTATTAACTTTCGGTAGAATAAGTTATAGTAATCGCAAAAAAATCGAAAATAAATTTTTTTATATATCTTTACGTTCCAAAGTTTTTTGAACATTTTGGCATACCTTAGAAAAAATAGATGTGTGTGTGTATGTGCGCGCGTGTGTGTGTGTGCGGATACAAATTTTCGTCGACGATTTCGGGAACACCGGCCAACCGATTTGAAGAATTCAAAAAACATTCGATTTGTATTGAGAAGGCAGGTCTAGCCATTTCGAAGATAAGGGGCAAAAAGTGCCAAAAACGGTAACATAGTTTTTAAGAGAACAGAGCGTCCGATTTTAATAATTCAAAAAATATTTTACTTGTATTGACAAGATGAATAACTGTTGAAATATTTGGGAAGGCAGGTCCAGCGGTTATCGACTCTCTGTTCTAGTTATCGACTCTCTAATAAAATAAGTTAAAAAAATATCATTTGGTGGTCAAAAATGTTTATAGAGGTATTTTATAGAGATTTTAATAATGTGCACATATTTTGTGTAAATTTTTGTGAGTACCAAGATTTTTAATTACGGTACCGAAAGTTCCAGCAATTTACCTTAAGGCACGATGCCATGCACCCCACTAGTTATATTAATTTTAAACACTGAAAGCCAAATTGGACCTTTGTGCCTCGTCTAACCTATACTACATGCATATATCAAGCAAGTAATGAGTTATGAATATCTGGAAGACGTTGAAAAACAAAACTATTATGAATCATCGGTATCGATTTTTTTTCGATTTGATTCGAACTTGCTCTACGAGAAGTTATTACCATTAAATATGAATATAATGCTGCAAATAAAATTTTACCACCCGTTACTGAGAGTTCATAATATTGTATTATAGTAAGTTTTTGCCAAAAGCAAAACTATCGTCTATTATCGTCTACTATCTTATGACAGTCGAAGTTTGCTTTGCCATTCGCCGGTTAGATGGTAATGAAGATTGTAATTTATGTTTTGTGCAAATTGCAAGATGAACTTCATAACTTAACTAGGCATAGTTATAGTTATAGATAATAATATGCACGATTATTAACACACGTGTATATAAAGTGTATTATTAAATATATCTTGCTAAAATAGATTATGCTATTTCAAGAACGCTAAATCTAAGAATACCTACAAAAGGAATTTTAACTAGTTTTTGATAATTGATAGATGTTCTGAATTATTTGAGAAATTAGAAAATATTTTTTTCTTGTTATTTTTAATTACAATCATACTAGGACATCTAGTAATTGTTTTGATATTATTATATGGTTTTTTGAATGGTTGGCAACCCGATAGTTGTCCAACTCAGTTGTGACTAATTAAATATAGTTACAAACCTACTAAACCCACGACAGATGATTTTCACTTGAGATCTATAACATCAAGTAGAAATTTGACATAAAAGCTGTCTGATGTCAAGTTTTGACCTTGGTGGGAATCGAACCAGCAAACCCAGATCTAATTTGTGCTAGTCCACAAATAAAGAAATATGACCAAAAATTATGTATTTAATAAGTAATTATGCTAAAATGAACAACCGATAGAAATCTGTCGAAAAGTTTTAAAATGTTCAAAACCGGTTGAAAGGATTTTGACTCAAATACTCTTTGCGCCGGCCATAAGAACGTACATGATGATATCTTGTAATAATATATTTAATATATATATAATATAATATATATAATATCTTGTAATAAATAACAATCAAGTATACAGCAAATATACTATTTAAAAATGAAAAATTAGAAGTACGGAAAATGTAGTAAAATCCGGGTCTATCTGATGTAAGAATTTAAAAATACCATTGACATGCGGTGACATTTTATGTACTTTGCAAAAATAAATACTAATATTCAATATTTTTGATGGGGTACTAATAAGTTTAATATTCGATATCACAATAAACACATTCATATATTATATATTCAAAGCGCAATAATAGTCTTCAAAAAGTTTTGCACTGTATAATATAAGGGATGTGTGTATAAACTTTTGTATAAGATTCTCTCACAAAAACCTCGTAATTTGATCATACAGAATAGATAATGTAGCATTCATACTCCGTGAAATCTATAAAGTTTTGTTGAATAAAAATGCAAACTTTGTAGTTTAGCAACGTTTTAGAGAAAATATCTCATAATGTTAGAGATTTTGAAACTCGAAAAAAATATTTGATAGTACTTGTGATTTGTGTTCAAGTAAATAAAATGGTGATTTGAACATTTGTTTACGTACGAATACTGGAATACTCTAACGGCTGGAAAACTAATTAGCATATCTCTCTATCAATAGGAATCGAATGTTTTTAAACCATTCAAATCGGTTAATCCATGGGCCCGAAAACGTGGACGAAAATTGCGGATACGCAAAACACACACACATCCATTTTTTTGAAGTATGCCAAAATGTTCAGAAACCTCTGAAACGTGAAAATATGCAATAAAAATTTATTTTTATGTAGGGTAGTTATAGTAATGGGCCTAAAATCGAAAATGAAAACTTTTGCATATCTTTACGTTTTGAAGGTTTCTGAACATTTTGGCTTTTTTGTATATCTAAAATAATTCAGATTTTAATTGTAATTCTTGTTAAAGTTCTAAAGCTCACATACATACTTTAAATAAATAATTTTAACTTTATAGTTCAATTTATATAATTCCTATGAATATTAGACTATGTTACAGTATTTATAACAATCTATTTGTCGGTTAGAACGTGGGCTAGCACCAACTAGTACCGGGTTCGCTGGTTCGATTCCCGCTACCGCCAAGTCTGACATCAGGCAACTTTGATGTCTAATTTCCGCTTGAGGTTATAGATCTCAAATATAGCCTCAAATGAAAATCACCTCTCGTGGATATAGTTGCATATATAATAAAAATGTCAGCGAATACTTCGAGTATAGATAATTAGTCATAACTGGACTGGAAAACTACTGGGTTGCCATCCATTCAAGATTCATATAATAAGAAAAATTCAGAAAACAATTACTGAATGTCCTAAGAAAAGTGTGACAGATTATAATTAAAAAAAAATCAAAAAGTTCAAAGAATTTGCGTTAAGGTACGATGCCATTTTACTAGTCGATTTTTATCCTATTACTATAATTTACCCTACGGGAAGTTAAAAAATGCGATGTTATTATGCAAATTACGTTATTTTTGCATTGTTTCGTTAGCATTAGACTATTTTAATTTGCAAAGAGACGAAGCAAAAAGTACAAACAAACGACAACACTTATTCAAAACTCACTGAATCTCTCTTTATTGAATTAAAACAGCTTGGGCGACAAAGCGTGGTCAAACGATTTTATCATGAAAAAGCGTTCGTCGAGTTAGTTTAGCTGAAAATTCCGAACGCACCGGCTGAACTACACTATTATGAATGCATCATTTCATTTGCCCACATCAAAAGGACGACGAACATGGACTCGGAAGGATGGAATATATTTTGCAGTCAATTATATTAGAGAATTTAGAATATCAAACACACTGAGCCACTTGGTAGCCGTAAAACCAACCATTTTGCCATTAATTAGACATATATAATTTATTTTTATCTTCCAATAGGGTAAGTTATAAAAATCGCAAACAAATCGAAAATAAAACTTTATATATCTTTATGTTTTAGAGGTTTCTGAACATTTTGATATACCGCAGATTCTAAGGTATGATAATGTTCTTATCCTTTACGGTTGAAAATTAAACAGATGAAAAAAAATCTAACTTAACTAAGACAAAATACAAAAAAAATAGATGATGTGAGGTAACTAGCATTTGGATACATTATTATTCTATTGTACTGGGTACCAATTCCAATATATATTACTATATTTAACACCGCAGGTTTTATTTAATTTTTTAGCATCAGTACTACTATTACTTCTATAAGCTCCACATAATCAACATCGAAAAGGATTGCAACTGGGACCTTTTTTCTTAATATAATTAACCATCAAAATTACAGAATGTTCTTTCCTGTTCTGAAGATATGAGGCAAAAAGAACCAAAAATGGTAATTCAGTTTTTGAGAGAACCAAACGTTCGATTTCAATAATTCAAAAAAACGTTTTACTTATATTGACTAAACGAAGAACTGTTCAATTTTTTCTTTGTTGCGATTGTGAATAGGGCGATAGTGACGACACTGGATGAACGAGCGTTGCCGAGCGTCACCAACCAAGGCGTCGAATACTCTTGCTACGCGTGCTCATCATAGACCTTATTCATATGTATATGTATATTTACATTATATATTTTTATTAATATTGTGCTGCCCTTAATTTATTATTTACGATTTTTATATTATTTATGCCACAAATTTAATAATAACAAAATTTTTAGTAAAAATAAAGATAGTGTTTATTAAAGTTCAAATACGTTTTTATTACCTTAAACAGAAATTCATGCTAAAAAATCAAAACAAATGTACATTGTATATTAAAAAAAAAACATATTTTAATAAATTTATTTTCATAAAAGAGAATATTTTTCAAATACTTTTATATAAACTCAAGAAAACTATACAAAACTATTACATTTAAAAAGTATCATGGTTAAGTCTACTCCACATATCTTCTAGTATAATTAGTGCTGCTTCGAAAGACTTATCATCACCATGCTGGTTATGAAAAGCGATTGAATCTTGGTCGGTTCTTCCCTTGCAAATAATATTTGCTAATTTCATAAGGTAAGGCATAGGATTTTTGACAGTTGAAAAAAATATCACTTGACCGATGCCATTACCTGAATTTACTTCATAATCGGAAGCAAAATCCATCAATTCCAGATTGAATGAAAAAGTCAAGCCTCTTCGTTTTTACGAGTGTGGTTAGATGGAATTGGACGTTCCGATCGATGAGCCTTCATATTGGTGAGCCTTTTGCGCATTGTTTTCATCCGATTAGGTACTGCGATGAGATGAGCAACCGAGGTGGGGATCTGTGGCTGCTGCAGCTTCGCTAATCCAATGAAGGACGACCTTCTTCAGAATTACCTTCTTCACATCGTCCAAAACGTTTAATTTCGGCTTGGAGATCCATCAACATACTGTCCACATCATAGATTAAAGTTAGAACACTTTAATTAACACAAAGTGCTAATTAAATTGTAGCAATGTTTTAATAACTTTAAAATTTTAACTTCAAAAGTAGCGATTATTATTTTTTTAAAAAATTGGTTTAAAATATAAATTTCTGAAAACATGTATAAAATATTGACGTAGTGTTTACTTTCTTTTGTTTGCCATTTTGTGTTTTTATTATAATATTTTTTATTAGCATAGTTGCCAGAAAAAATATATCATAGTAAACAAAAGAAAGTAAACACTACGTCAATATTTTATACATGTTTTTAGAAATTTATATTTTAAACCAATTTTTAAAAAAAATAATAATCGCTACTTTTGAAGTTAAAATTTTAAAGTTATTAAAACATTGCTACAATTTAATTAGCACTTTGTGTTAATTAAAGTGTTCTAACTTTAATCTATGATGTGGACAGTATGTTGATGGATCTCCAAGCCGAAATTAAACGTTTTGGACGATGTGAAGAAGGTAATTGTCGTCCTTCATTGGATTAGCGAAGCTGCAGCAGCCACAGATCCCCACCTTGGTTGCTCACCTCATCGCAGTTCCTAATCGGATGAAAACAATGCGCGAAAGGCTCACCTACATGAAGGCTTATCGATCGGAACGTCAAATTCCATCTAACCACACTCGTAAAAACGAAGAGGCTTGACTTTTTCATTCAACCTGGAATTGGTGGATTTTGCTTCCGATTATGGAGTAAATTCAGGTAATGGCATCGGTCAAGTGATATTTTTTTCAACTGTCAAAAATCCTATGCCTTACCTTATGAAATTAGCAAATATTATTTGCAAGGGAAGAACCGACCAAGATTCAATCGCTTTTCATAACCAGCATGGTGATGATAAGTCTTTCGAAGCAGCACTAATTATACTAGAAGATATGTGGAGTAGACTTAACCATGATACTTTTTAAATGTAATAGTTTTGTATAGTTTTCTTGACTTTATATAAAATATTTGAAAAATATTCTTTCTTATGAAAATAAATTTATTAAAATATGTTTTTTTTTTAATATACAATGTACATTTGTTTTAATTTTTTAGCATGAATGCCGTATTTCTGTTTAAGGTAATAAAAACGTATTTGAACTTTAATAAAAATTTATCTTCATTTTTTCTAAAAATCTTGTTAATATTAAATTTGTGGCAAAAATAATATAAAAATCGTAAACAAAAAATCGTAAATAATAAATTTAAGGAGAGCTTAATGTTATCAAAAATATATTATGTACATAATATGTAAAGTAAGTTTCATATAATTTGATAAAAATAATATTTTGTGTAATTATTAGTGAATTGAAAATTAGAATTTATTCATGAATTATATCTTCTTTAATAGAACTTTATAGTTTTATTTTTGTTCAACAAGCACTTATTAAAGAATTATTTCAATTTTTTTGTAATTGAATTCATAATTTTAGGAACTTCTAGTCTGTCATGTAGAATTCTAGCAATGAAGTGTAAAGTCAGTGAATTTCTCTAAAACTAATTTTATGACTTTATTTTAAATTCTTTGTATTTTATTAACCCCCCCTGCAAAAATGTGTCACAATTTTTATAATTGCTAAATTGTTTGAGTAGTTATCTTGATTAATATAAAAAATAACACCTGGGATTAGTTGAAACAGAACCTTGGGGCTAGTTTTTTTTATATTTTCTCAAAATATCTTATTATATTGAGACTAGTTGTCACATACAAAAATTCTATGCAGATTCAAGTGAAGATGATTGGGTGGAATTCACAGTTTGTAAGATGTGGGCACATGTAAATTGTGTTACAAGAGACACTATATCATTCATTTGTATTAAATGTAGTTTACGTTGATTTATGATAAGAATTTATATTACAGGAGACAACATATATATATTTTATTTGTATTAATTATAGTTTGCGTTGATGTATGAACAGAATTACTTAAAGACAAGTCAATTTTCTTAAAAATAAGTAGAGAATGAATTAGAAGCATTATTTTTTGTTGTTACTACTAGCCCCGGTAGATGTTACAACTAGCCTCGAACAGAAGGTAAGTTGTAACACCGCACATTTTCTAGAAATTGATTAATTGTGAATGAACAAAATTTGTGGATATATTTGTAACTGATTCGGTAGAGGAATAGTTAACCCTCCGTCGGTCGGATATTTTTTCACCTTCGAACGGTCGGAAAGGTCTGGCTGGACCACCATTCATTTTACATGCATTTATATGGGATAAATGAGTTTTTGGTGTCTTATGTATTAACGATTATATAAAAAAATCAAGAAATATAAAAAAATCGTTGCTTTTTTGTTAATTAATCTCTTTTAAATCAATGAAAAACAATATTTATTATTTTTCGGCGTCTTTGAAATGAATGTGTGCATTACTCATCCGATTTTCAGTGTTTGCGATTATCAATAAGTTTGGTAGGTTTTCAAGGAACTCTCGTCAGGAAAATACTAACATTCATGTTAGAACACATAGCAAAGAATATAAACAACGCAGTTTGAATAGAAAATACCATGAAAAACGACAAAATACTGGTTTAAATATATCAAAAAGCGTATATTTCATACAAAATGTATGGGTGGTCTAGACAGACCTTTCCGACCGTTCGAAGTATAAAAAACTTAATATCCTTATAATTATCCTTCTGTACATTTTTTCGTCCTGATTTTTTCATTGATCGATAGCTAATGAAATTTTAGGAAAAGTCAAGAAATTTCAAGTCGATAGGATCACTAGAAGTATTTTTTATTTTTAATTGAAGTCGAAAAAAGTCTGGCCAGACCACGCCGACAGACGGAGGGTTAAAGCATCTATTTATCTTTATTCATTTACAAAAACCAACTGTTACAACAAGTTCCTAGCTCCCCTACATTACCTTAATGTTAGAATTTGGGATAAACACTAAAGAAATTTTCACAATATTTACAAGTTGTACATCTACCTAATTATATTTAGGTTGTAAACTTATCAACGTAAGAAGAAGAAGAGAGGTTCAGTCGTTTCTGAGATACGGAGCCAAATGTGCAAAAAATGGCTGTTTTTGAGAGTAATAAGCATCCGATTTGAATGATTTACATTAGATTACTTTTTGCTTGTGTTGACGAAATGATTGCTTTTGGGTAAAGAATTTTTTTTTATATAATTTTTTTTTAATTTTCAAAAAGATTACTCTCTTTTTGTAAAATAAGAGTAATGAAAGTTACATTATTCATAATATACTATTTGAAAACATTTAATATTTCCCGAATATATTATTAAGGTACGGGAACTTCCAGCAATTTGCCTTAGGGCACGATGCCACTCATCACTAGTTTCCTTTTCTCCCAGCTAACGGTTGATACGTGACAACCCTATTCAATCTCTCCTACTAGTATATAATTAGTCTCGTGTATAAATATTATATATATATATATATATTTATATATATATATATATATATGTATATATATACATATATATATATATATATATATATATATATATGTATGTATGTATTTTTATGGTTATTTAATTTATTATTTAAAAGGGATTAGTCAAGTAGGTGCAGCTTTGCGTGCGTGATGCGCTGACATGCATTTACACATATGTATATGGAAATTAGTAATTTGCCACATTATGTAGCTTGTTTTTCTTTTCATTCCTGGTTAAGTATAATTATATAATCTTATTACACAATTTCTTACATGGTACATGTTAAAATTTTATATGTTTTTGAAGTTGTTTAAGATTTGTTATCTAAAATATTTCTTTTGTAATCAGCTCAAAAACACATTCAAATCAAAAACTGGCTTTGAATTTAGGACCTAAATAAATTGAGTAATAATTGATTTAATTAGTTCACCACTAAATGAACATTAAGCCACCAATAAAAACATTAGTCATCTGCAAACCAAGAAAGAGAAAAAATTAACTGTAGAAATCCATTTACCGAAGAACGCAAGAGATTAAGGAAGATGAATTATGAAGAATTTCGCATCTTATGTTAGCCATCTCAGAAACAAGACAATTATGTGAATATAATCTCTTGAAAATCATTGTTTAATGAACTTTATATAGTAAATGTACCATGAAAATTTACATTTCTCTTGTATGGGTAAAATATATACTAGTAAGTATTTATTACAAGTAGAATCAATTTTATATGAATTTAATTGAATTGATTATTTTATTTATTTTATATGGTAGGGCGGAACACAAAGATCCAATTTAACTTATAACAATTGTAATCTGAGAACCAAACCAATTTATCACAACAAATAATACATATCAAACAAACAACTACCTGAATATGTTCAGTAAAACTGCCCAGCTAATTCATCATCGTAGAAATGTGTTTTTTTGCTGTTATCTGGTCCTTTTTATCCCATAGGTGGGTAAATTGGAACGGCCAGAGGGCAAACAGGTTCAATGTCTTATTATTTTGTGTTCAATGTCAAATAAAAGCTACATTACTCAACCACTGCAAAATATAAATTTCAAGGGTGAATCTTTGACAGAGATAACACTGGTAAATAACCTTGACCTGGTATTTTGTCAGAAATATTCTTCAGCAGAATTGAAATAACTATTTATTTAATTTATCTCTTGTAAGATAGCTTTTCTTAACTTAATTTACTTTTTGATACTCAATTTTTATTGTTACACCTTTGTCAGGATAAAGATTCAGTTGGTTATTTTTAACCCAGTTAGGTGTAACTGAGTTAGGTGTTAGAGATTGTATAAAAAAACTTGTTGAATCTTCATTATTATCTTACTAACTAAACATCTTATAAAACAAAAGAATATCGTATACTTGAAAATTATATTAAGGTCTCGTAAACTAAATAACAGTGCTCACGACCAAAAAAACTAACAACGGAAGGAAATACATTGTTATGGATTTTTAAACATCGCCGTTTATCTGTTCACAGCAACGTCTAAAGAATCAAGGTTATAGCTGATTATACATCTTTTTCTCTCTACTTACAAATATTGTTATTAAAATTTCTATCTTTACTAAAATTAAGAATAAAATTCTTACTTCTGAGATTTTGTTGATAAATATTTTTACCCGTGGATCTTTAAGCGAGTCCACCCTATTATATGAAGCAATTTAATACTTTTATAAAAAACATTAGGTATATTTGTATTAAAAATATTTTGTCCAAAACTATGAAAAGTTAAATAATTACTCAAACTACATTTATGTCTAACTAATCAGCATGTCTCCTTATCAATACGAATCGAATGTTTTTTGAATTATTCAAATCGCTTCATCCGAAATCGTCGACGAAAATTTGTATCCAAACCCAAACATATACACGTACACGAACACACACAACCATTTTTTCTAAGGTATGCCAAGATGTTCAGAAGGTTTTGAAATGTAAAGATATATAAAAATTTTCATTTTCAATTTTTTTGCGATTACTATAACTTGCCCTACGGGAAGTTAAAAAAATATAGCAAAAGCATTACTTTTAAACCAATCCATATACATAATAAATTTCTCAAATAGGTAACTGTGCACCTTCTTACAAGGCTTCCCGAATAGTATGTTGTTCGAGTTCAATTTTCATTAACCGTCGAAATTCAAATATAAAATAGTAACATGTCAGCAAATCGATTCTAAATGCAAGTTTCAGTAAACGCTTGCCGTTTCATCGCTCAGCAATTTTCCCTAAATATGTGTGAGAATAGGGTGAGTAAATTTCCGTCGGCTTGTATTTGAGTTTATAGGAGGGCTAGGAATCGTAAGCAATTGCTTATATAGCGGAAAGATATTCAACGCGCCAGAGAAGACGGTCATGCCCCCATCCCTTGGGGACTCATATTTGCGTCTGCAGGGCACAAACGACGGAGGCCGAAAGTAGGCCAATGTGTTGTGGGCGAGCACAAAAAAACGAACACCAGAGATATTGCTCAATGAGACGAACAAACAGTGCCGCATGTGAGCATGTGACTACTGTGCACCAGACGTGTTTTAAACTCGCATCAGTCCCGCTTCTATCACGGTTCACTATTTTCTTTACCAAAACAACGGGAAATCGTGTATTGGGGATTTAATACCGATTCAAATACTAATAGACTAAAGTACGTTAAGCTTTTGTATTTAGTACGAAATGGCGCGTTTCACTCTAATCATACTCACAATTTCATAATTTCTTGTTTTGTAAATATATCCTGATCATATTATAACAAATAAAAAAAAACTAGCTGTAAGTGGAATTCTGTCTTGAGGCAATTAAGACATCGTGCCTTAAGGCAAATTGCTGGAACTTCCCGTACCGTAACGAAATGTTCGAGAAATACTGAATGTTTTCAAATAGATTATTATAAATATTGTAACATTGTCTAATATTTATAAGAATTATATAAACTGAATTGCAGAGTTGAAATTATTTGTAAAGTATATTAGAACTATAGTCAGAATTAAAAATAAAAATCTGAAATATTTCGATATACAAAAAACTAAAAAAAAAAAAAAAAAAATTGGAACAAAATTTTGTTTTCCAAAATCAATTATTTTGTTAAAACAAGCTGAAAGTTCTTTGAATCATTTAAATCGGACGCTTAGTTCTCTCAAAAACTGCCATTTCTTACATATTTAGCTCCGTATCTTCAAAATGGCTGGGCCTGCCTTTGCCAAAAACTAATAAACACTTCTCCCAATCATTACTAATTGACCGTTTTTTAGATCATTCAAATCGGATACTCCGTTCTCTCAAAAATTCGGTTTCTATTTTCTGCACTCTATCTCTGAAACGGCTGCATCTGCCTTTGCCAAAAACTAATCAGCTCTTTTCCCTATCAATAGGAATCGAATGTTTTTTGAACCATTCAAATCGGTTGATCCGTGCGCCCTAAAACGTGACTGGAAATTTGTATCCATACATACATACACACTCACACACACACACACACACACACACACACACACACACACACACATCCATTTTTTCTGAGGTATGCCAAAACGTTCAGAAACCTTCAAAACGTCGAGAAATGTAAAAATTTTCAATTCCGATTTTCGGCCCATTACAATAACTTACCCTACGGGAACTTAACTAGTGGTGCATGGCATCGTGCCTAAAAGCAATTTGCTGGAACTTCCCGTACCGAAAATTTTTTGGTTGAAAAGTTTTGCAAAAGAAATAGTTTGAGAATTTGAAAATTTTTGAAAAAAAAATTTTCTTTTTATATTTTGAATGTTTTTTCGATGTTTAATTTTTTTATATTCAAAATAATTTTGAAAATTTTGAACTTTTTTTTAAAGCAATCATGCTGCGTGGCTGTTAAAAAAAAAATTAAAGCGTGTAAGGGCTGCATCGCAATCTAACAGATAAACATTAGTACGGAACCCATAAACATGTAGAAAAAAACTTATCAAAATCTCTATTAAATGTCTGATAATTTGACGTGCATATGTTCAAATGGCATTTTTTTTACTTTTTTCACTGGAACTCCGTAACTGCTTGACCTGCCTTCCCAAAAATTTAATAAGTTCTTTATTTTGCCAATAAAAGTAATGTTTTTTAGTTTATTGAAATTGGACGGTCCGTTTTCTCAAAACCTAAATTACCATTTCTGGCACTTTTTGCCCCGTATCTTTGAAATGGCTGGACCAGCCTTTGACAAAAACTAATCAGCATGTCTCCTCATCAATAGAAATCGAATGTTTGTATCAACATTGAAATCAGTTGATCCGTGTTCTCGAAATCGTCGAATACACACACACACACACGCACGCACACATACATATCATTTTTTCTAAAGTATGTTTATATATAAAAAAATAATTTTCAATTTTTTGGGATTACTGTAATTTACCCTACGGGAAGTAAATGATTATTTACCCTTTCCACTCAGCACCAGTTCGAGCATTATCTGCCATCAACTTGGAGACACATTCTGACGGAAACGTACCATAATATTATTGCCTATGTTGTGCAATTTGTCTCATATGAATTTATAGACTTCATTGAAGAACTCCGATTCATCTGTATTTATTTCACAATCATCTGTATTTATTTTCTGCAGTCTGTTAAAGTTTAAAGCAATTTCCAAAAGGCAGAGCGGATTGATTCCAGTGTTGTTAGAATCACTTAGCGTCGGACCAGTTTTTTTATCATTCCACAGGAAAGTGTAATATATCGTTTTCCATGTCTTTGTCTTTTTTGATGAAAATTTTGCTCTAAGAATTGCTAGATCGTTTCACGGTATTTAGAAAAAAAGATATTTTGAAGATAACTAATAATAAATTATAAAAAGAGAACACTGTCTTATCACTGTATAAAACAATTATAAAAATTAGCAACCTTTTTAACTCACAGGGTATACTTATTTTTTAAATTTCATGGCGAGCCTACCTTACTAATAATTTGCGAAGCTTGATGTATTCTAATAAACATTATAATATAAAAATACGCAATTAAAAACAGTAAAAGAAAGAGTCAATGTAATTAATTTATTGGTTTAAGAAAGGTGGTGGGTTAGTGCTTCTTGGAAAAACAATGAAATGTTCGGCAGGCCGCAGCAAAATATTTAAAGGATCGTAATTGTATTTCAATAAATTAGTATATTTCTAAAAATAACTAATTATAAGATTTGCAAAGAATCATTATTTGGTTGCATTCGATAATTAACTTTAATAAAACGTACAAATGAATTTCATATCAAAGTATGAATCGTTTTTCTAATAGTGCATAGTATTAAGAATAAATAAGATAAGTATTTTTCAAAGTTCATTAGTATTAAAATTGTTTACTCTCACATTTTGAATCCGGCATCTTCAACATGTCAGTGGTGATATCCATTTTGTCATTTTACTAAATTACTCCCAAATGTCTAGTGTAACTTGCCACAAACACGCATCTATAATTCGTCACACGACGTTCACTATGTGTTAAATTATTATAATGACAATTACTTAGTGACTGTTGACCCTTGTGTTTAGTTACATTATCCAAAAATAAAACATCAGTTCTATTTATGAAATATAAACATAACCACGTAATAAAATGATATTTTAGGATAGCAAGTATTCAAACTAAAATATAGAATTATAACATGAATAGAATATCAGTAAAAAAAGAGTGCGCGTAAGGATCACACGCGATTAAAGTAAAACTTTTTTGCTTATATAGCAATTTTGAATAATGTTTATTAGTATATGGTAACACCATAATACATATTCATATAATAATAAATTATAAATACTTGAAAACAATAATGTAATTAAAGTCATACTTCAAATACGACATAAACGGTTTGTCATTGTAATTAGCATTTAGAAATAAACCTTCATTAGAAAAATGAAGTAATTGCTGATTATGTGGATTATGTTAAACAACGCCTAAAGAAATATCGTTTTCACAATTTCACTCATTATGTAATTGTGTTTGAAAAACTTCATGTCATTAAAATTAATATATGTACATTAATTGACTGCTTGCATTTTTGTTTACTTTTTCGCTGGTTATACAATATCATTCTTTGAGCAGCTGTAATATCTATTTTGCCTATAAAAATATTCTCCATTTGAATAACTTCAAAGATTTATAGTAACTACGAATAATATAGAAATTATTTCAATAAACTTACGTTTATTACATGGCATAAATATTTCATTTGTTTTATTATTTTCATTATAATTATTTACGGGGGACAGGGTAAGATATTCTTCCGATTCACGCATTTTTTATTAAATCAAGATTTGTACTACGATGTAACCCTAAAATCTAATGACTCATAAAAAAATGATTTCACCGAGAGCAAATGACGTACAGTTCAAGCGTAACGCAACTTCCGTTGCATTTTCACAGATTTACTCCCTAGCCGCGACTAAAAAAGTTTTACTTCAATAAAAATATAAATATATGACTAATAAGATAAAAATTGATGCAGCTTAAGCATTAATAATATAATATTCAACTGTTACTGTGACGTCATAAGAAATAAGGCGATGGCTGGTTATTTCCCTCTATTTTCAAATATTGTTATTAAAAAATTCCTAAATTTACTTGTGTCTGAGATATTAGTGTCGGACCTTTAAGTCCCGCTCTATCCTTTATTACTTAATGCAATTTATTTTCCATTATTCATTTATATGGATATTTTAATCATCCTGGAACATGATCAATTTTAATTTTATACATGAAATATTCATGTCATTCATCTAATATTTTAAGAAATAATATATTCATATAGTAAGAGCGACTTGCTGGTGTGACGGGATCTGGCAGTTATAGCAGCAATAATGCCTAACGGAGAGAGCTGGAGCTTCTATATAAAAGTGACAAATGACTGTCATACCATAGAATTGTTATATGCAAAAGTTAGAAGAACTAGCATTTCTGTGAGCGAAGCAGATTTCAAAAATTTAGATTGTTTAGTATAAAACTGAAATTATTCCAGTGTACTAGATATTATACATGACTCCATCTGGCACATATACCCATTTGCTGCACTTGTATTTTTCGGAATATGTTTTAGCATTGAAGTTAGAAGTGACAAGCAAACGGGCAGGTTATGACCTACTGCTATTTCTACATATCTGGCATTTTTTGAGAACAGGAAAAGAACAACTGTATTGACTCAGTATATTCGAAAAAATCTTTTTATACCATTGGAGTCATTAGAATCATTCCCCATATTTAAATCTGCGGTTTACTTTCATTTTAGGGTAATCAACCATATTTTCAAAGATTGAAATTTCAATTACGAACTTTAAAGAGCAATCAGTACTTAGTGCTATTTGTTCTCTAATCTTGTTTTATAGGGCGATAAATTATTTCACAAGAGTCAACCCAGCAGTTAACCATTTTTCTCTGTCCACACTTGTACCTACGCTGCAGCAATGCCCCCGAAAATGTATTGTAGCTTCATACCGAGATATGGCCGAAGTTAGGGTCGAACCCGGGGCTAGAGATCGCTCCACAAAAATTCATATTATTTAAAAATTTATAACACAAATAGTTACATCATCAAATTTGACTATACGATATCTTGTAAGATAAACAATACCTTAATTTTATTTACGCCTAATTATTAAACTTTCTTTCTTTAGTTTTTATCATTTTATTACAAGTGCTAAATACTAACATAATGAAATCATAAATATTTAATAAGAAAATCATAAATATTTAATAAGAAAATCATCCCTGAGGTGCTCTTTCAGCGTGCCCTATACTTTAGTACCCTAATTGAAACAAAAGTTTCGCGCACAAAAGTCATTTCTACGTATATAAAACTAGATAAGATTATTATTATATACAGCTATTTATTTTTACAGCAAAGATCTAAAATATACTCTCTATGAGTTTAGAAAAAAAATATGAAAGGGGTGTAATAGAAAGACTTGGACAAGAGATCAATGACGTCAGTAAAATTCGCTCCGTTCATGTATAGAACTAGCTTACAATAAGTATTGTATGGGAAGAACTTGACATTACTTTGTTTTGTACCATATAGACGCAAAACCCGATATGTATAAATAATCGACATTAATAATAGGGAGCCGATTCTGCCGTAAAATGGACCAATGTTACGTAAATGCTATGTTACGTAAAGCTTCTCATACAAAATGATACTAATTACTGTCAAATTGCCATGTGGTTCAGGTGCAGTCATCAGGCGTTTTAGATAAAAAAAAACCTAACGTAAAACACGCACGAATGTCAATCGCGCAATCTTATCATAAGTGCATCTTTGTAATGTGGCTTAATAACATATGAGTAAAGTTGCATTTCATGTGTATATTGTGTGCCTGATCGCACAGCAAATACATCGCATTTTGACAATATTTAGTACCATTTTGTATAAGAAACGCAATGTAACACAGTCCCTACGAAACATTGGTCTATTTTACGGCAGAATGGGCCCCTAAGAATTTAGATTTAGGCCTATAATATTTGTTAGAACTATCAACTCTGACGTCAACTTCAACACGAAAAGATTAATCAAAATATTAACATATAAAAATTCAACAACTATGAAATGCCTCGCTGATATCTTCCAAACGGTTTGCTAATATTCAAAATCAGTTTAGAAGCTCTTGCAAAAAAGTCGATAAAAAACTTTGTACTTTTCTACTAATTATAAAAAAGCAACGCGTGTCCTTTACCAGTTTCATAGAACGGCTTTTAAATTTTTGAAATCGGTGCTTTGAAACTCAATTGTTGAGTCCGATTTGAATAATTCAAAATTAAGTAAATTTATTCCAAAAATATTAATAATATTAAAAATCGAGTTCTAAAAAAATATGAATCTTTTTTAGAAATATTAATTTTTGATACGGGAATTTCCAGCAATTTACCTTAGGGCAAAATACCATGCACCACTAGTTCAAATTTGGTCTCAAACGATTCAGAATGACTTGAAACGCCGAGAAAACAATAAATAAAAAGAAAACTATTTCAGACAGGCAAACATGACGGCCAACATCAATGAGTCTATTGTAAGTTCAACAGAACACTTTAATGCACAAAATAAATATGTTGATCACTGAATTGTTAATTAATAAAACAAGAATTATTTGGAACCTTTAATTTATTGTAATAAACAAAGAGAACATTATCTTAAGATCGGATTTTAAAAAGTGATTTATGATAGGATAATGGAATATTAATTCGAACAAAAAAACGGATGAAGGATCGTATTCGCAGTACAATGTGGTGTAGCAGTATAATAAACTCATATAGCCCAGTAGTGTATTATATTCTAAGCACGATCCGATTTCATTATAGCGCGATAAAACCTCGATCTAATTGAGTGCTCGCTCTTTTCAGACGTTATTTGATCTGAGAAAGAAAGAATCATTTTATTTTTACGCCGTCACCATTCCGCCTAAATGACTAAACGGCTTTCTTATGCAAACAATGCAAACAAAAGGGTTCTCGGCGAAGTTCAAAAATCGTATTCTGGATATTACGTCTGGACGCTATGCGATTAAACATGCATTTGAGACATAGTATTATATTCGAAGAAGGAGAGATCGAATGCTGCATCCAATTGTGGTATCATAGTTACTTTAGCTATCACATTTGCGACTATAACCGGGCGATTACAACAATATTCAATTATTAACTTCTCTTAGGGTATGTTATAGAAATCGCAAAAAAAAAATCGATAACGAAAATTTTCATGTATCTTTTACGTTTCAAACGTTTCTAAACATTTTGGCATAACTTTCAAAAAGAACCCGCTCGTAGCTTGTCTCGGATTTTGATGAAACTTGACATAACGGTAGAATTTATGCCCAAAGTGACTGTGGTAAAATATTAGAGGCCTATGAAAAGCGGTTTAATTATAAAAATTAATTGAAGTTTGCATTTTAGCAGTGCACTGTACACATATAATAGAGCGTTCTGTTGGCAAAAAATGATGTATTCGTATGCGTGTGTATGCGTGTGGGTTTGTACGTGTGTGCGGATACGTGTATTCGTTGACGATTTCGGGAACACAATTCAACCGATTTCAATGATTAAAAAAACATTCGATTCCTATTGATAAGCAGACGTGCTGATTAGTTTTTGGCCAAGACAGGTCCAACCGTCTCAATGATACGGGTCAAAAAGTGCCAAAAATGGTAACTTTGAGAGAACCGAACGTCGGATTTTAATAATTCAAAAAATATTTTACTTGTATTGACAAAATGAAAAACTGACAACTGTAGGAAGGCAGGTCTAGCAGTTTCGGACATCTTGTAAAAAAGTAAAAAATGTCATTTGGTAGTCAAAAATAATCATTAGATAAATGCACATCAAATTATTAAATATTTTATAGAAATTTTAATAATGAGTATAAATTTAGTTTACATTTTTATGGATTTGGTACTAATGTTTATCCTCTAAAACAGCCACGCAGCACGATTGCTTAAAAATTTCAAAATACAAACAAAAATATTTTGTTCTGATAATTTCATTAGCAAATTATCATTACTAGGTAGAACAAAGCCTATCATTTAAATTATCTTTAAATTGTTGAAACTATATTATCAAAATTCTAGTTTTACACCTAAAATCTTGTTATTAGAAAATTTAGTTCGAAAGTTATAATTTTTTTTAATGTGGTACCATGGATCAAGAGAAATATATAAATGTTTGATAAATAGACAAACAATTCTCATTATATTGAAGATAATAAGAGTAGTTGTGAAAATAAGTTGTGAATTATAAAAATGTAATACAATTTCAACAAAAATGATTATATATGAAATACATGCAATACTAACGATCAAGTGATATTATAAAATGCTCAAATAATAAAAAATGAAACATTTTTGGGAGCAACAATAAATTTCGAGTATATTGCAATTTGTAAAATTATAAATAACTTTATATTTTGGGTAACTGGCAGTTGTACTAACGAAGTTGAAATAAATTAGATTTCGGTTCATTAATCACTCTCAAATTCATTTAATTGAAAAATAAAATTGACAATATAAAATACAAATAATGGTTAACAATAATAAATATACTTCTCAGCATTATCTGCTAAATGTAATAATTTTTATAGATTGCTGAATGAAAATTAAATTAAAAAAATATAAAAACAATAATAAATATAAACTGAGGTTAGGTTATAGTATATGAAATAGAAAAACACACAATGTAAAAGAACTATATAATCAAGGAGTAAATTAAGAAACTAGTGGTTCAAAACTTTTACAATTAGTTTACATAAGGTTTGCTAATATCTGAGCATTCAGAATAATAAAAGCATTTAAAGTTTCTGTTCAAAAGACAACATTAAACTGTTCAAAGAATCAGACCATTTCAACATCTTAATTTCTAAGAAATTAACAAAGTTATAATGAAAATCTGGTCCATAATATATGCCACAGTGTCGAAAACTGCATAGGTATTGGTTAGATGGAAACTTTACTTTGCATCAATGGAACATGGTTTAAACTTTAATTGATATTGGACACTATTGTAATAAAAATAGTTTAAACATTTAGACAATGAAAATGGTATAATCATTACATTAATGCACTGGTAAATACAATGGATTTTATAAAAGTAGTTCAATGAGTGTGAAAAATATATAAATAAGGTAAAGCGGGGCTTAATAATCCGCAAGTAAAAAGGTCCACCACCAATATCTCAGAAATAAGTAAAGTTAGGATCTTTTTTTAGAACAATATTAGCCACAGACTCAAATCAAGCAACAAAACTATCAATATATAATCGACTATGTTTGAAAATATACAACAAAAGTATTTTCGTTCGTTCTTAGTTTTGTTGGTTGTGAGCACTGTTGTTTAGTTTATGCGACTTTAATATAATTTTTAAGCATACGTTTTTTAATTGTTTTATAAGATGTATTGTTAATTTTAAGTAGTTTACATTCAACAGTTGTTTCTATATGACTTTTGTAAAAGCTTACACATGGGTGGGGTAAAAAGGACCAACGGAAACTTTACCCTGGCAAGGGTGTAAGCAAAATGAATATAGTAAATAAAAAAATAAATTAAGTTAAAAAAAGATATTTTAAAAGAGAAATTAAATTAATAGTTATTCCATCTCTCCTGATGAATATTTCTGACAAAATATTAGATCAAGATTATATACAGTGTTATGTTAAAAATGTGCCCATGAAATTTATACTTAGCATTGATAGAATAATGTAGCCTATTATTGCGTAAAATATCTTTCAATTTCAAATTGATACTTTGGGTAAAATATACATTTCTATAATTAGGAATTAACTAGTTACAGTTAATTAATTGACTATAATAGTTTGATAGTTGTTTGTTTGATATATGTTAAATGTTGTGGTGTATAGTTCATTTGGTTCAGAATTTAGGCAGTACAATTACTTCAAGTCAAATTGGGTCTATGTGCCTTGTCCTATCCAATATGTTTAAATTAATTAAAATTATCCTATATCGAATTTAGGGTCTAAACAAATAATTGTTTATTTTAATATTATGTTTGTAAATATTGTAGTTAGGATTCTACTATAAAAAACTAAATTATTTTTTTCAGACAATGATTTAAAAAACTATTGATTTTATTATTGAGTTTTAAAATTAAAAAAAAAATATTTCAGTAGTTGATTTGTTTACAATATACAATAAAACTTGTAATAATAAAGAATAAAACATACATATATATAGTCACTCGTTATTAAAAATCTTTATTATACATAAATTTAAAATAAAATACATTTCAATGTTTTACTTACAATTAGTAAAACCGCATTAATAGAATAATTAATATTAGAATCTAGTCCATTGACGTACTTTAATTCTGGTGTAGTTAGTTCAAACGTAAATGTTTTTTAATGTTAATATTTTTTAATGTTAATTTAAATCGTTTTATTGATGATGTTGCTCGACTGGTCCCAAGACATTTATAATAAAAACTAAAATGAACTGTATATAATAGTGAGCAATTTCTCTTACATGTATTTGTAAACTAACGAATTTTTGCCACAGTTTTATACCCTGGAATTTTCCACATAAAATGCAGAACAAACAGATACAAAATGTAACAAAATATGTATGTTGTTATATGTATGTAATTGTTTTTGTTGTTAAAGTTGATAAAGTTATTTAAATTATCGCATCATACACATACATACTATTTTAATTCCAAGTACTTTGAATAACGTGTGATACACGAATCAATAGATAATAATAAAATAATCGCCATGTCAGTCATTTCTGTCTGACGTTCTACATGAGCCCTTTCAAAACGTATATGACACATGTAGGCATTTGTCACGTCAATCACAGATGTCCGACGTAAATGATACATTTTCATTATGTTTAAAAAGCTTTCGAGAAAAAAAGTTTTAATATAGGATCATAACAGTCATAATAATAGTGTTTTCTTTATAAGTATTTTACATTAAGTTTCCTTAATACATCTCTAATTGATTTATCTAATTAAATTACCAAGGCTAACATGAATCTTTTTATGATAATGACGCGGCATTTAACGTGTTCAAATAAAAAAACAGTAAATAAAAAAGCACTATATTAAAATATCTAAATTTTTAAACTGATGACTCAAAAAATCAATAAAATTATGAATTATACTGGAATAAGCTTTTCGGTAGATTAGTACTTAGTTGCAGCTTAGGACCCTTCTGGTTGAGCTTCCAACCCGAAGGGTCCAGGCACGGACAAGCTGATGTCAAACAGTAATAACATCGGTTTTCCTTGAAAATGTTAATCTAAAACATGTTTACGAGTAAAAATAGTCCTTCTACGGCATTGCTGCATCAAATAAAAATCGTTACCAGTAATAAAAAAAATCTAATAATAAAATTATATCAAATATAGATAGGCCAATAGTCGTCTAAAAATAAGTTGCATTTTAAAATAAGTTCAACACAACATTTCACAGGACTCTTAAATTTTGATTGCTGTATAATAACAAAACTAGTAGTGCATGGCATTATGCCTTAAGGCCACATCTGGAAACATCCTGTACCGTAATTAAACATTCAAAGAATAAACAAAATCAATAATCAATAGATACAAAATTTATGATGATTAATAACAATTATTTCAATTATTTTCAATATTCATATTATTATATTAGGTAAAAACTAATATTAATATGTAAATTTGATCAATTCAATTAAAGAAAGCTATGTTTCAATATATAAAATGTACACTACACAACGGTGGATTGATACCTAAGTCTATTATTATTGGGTATTATACTGGAAATTTTATCATTCATATCTTATAGACGTATAAGTGATTATAAGTGTACAAACAAACTATTCTTTCTTTATAAAAAATGAAAACAAATGTGTATAAACAATAAAATCCTTTTATAATGATCATTATATCATATTTCTAAGAATTGATCAGAACAAAATACAAACTTTAGAATTGTAAAGGTACAGTTATTTATTTCAAATGAGCTTTAGTATTTTTGAAAAGCTTTTGTATATATTTTTGAAAATCCTAAATCCGAATTATTTTTGATACTTTTGATTTTTTTTTGTTCTTAAAAAATTTTTTTTTGGATTCTGATATTTTTCAAAAATTTTGAAAAATTTGTATTTTTTGGAATATTCTGAAAATATTTGAAAATTAAAGAAAAACGAATTTTTTTCTAAAATATAAAAATCAGAAGCTCCGTTTACACAAAAACTGCTATTTTTTGCACTTTTAGCTGCTTCTGATAAAAACTAATCAGCACATCTCTCCGTTAATACGAATCGATTTGACAAAGAGATATGTTTTGGCTTGAGATCAGTTTTTGAATCATTCAAATCGGATGTTCCGTTCTCTCAAAAACTGCTATTTTTGCACTTTTTGCTGCTTTTAATTAAAAACTAATCAGCATATCTCGCCGTCAACACGAATCGAATTGACAATGAGATATGTTTTGACTCGAGATCAGTTTTTGAATCATTCAAATCGGATATTCCGTTTACCCAGAAACTGATATTTTTGCACTTTTTGCTGCTTTTGATAAAAACTAATCAGCACATCTCCCCGTCAATACGAATCAAACTGACAATGAGATATGTTTTGACTTGAGATCAGTTTTTGAATCATCCAAATCGGATGTTCCGTTATCTCAAAAACTGCTACTTTTTGCTGCTTTTAATAAAAACTAATCAGCACAACTCACCGTTAATACGAATCAAATTGACAATAAAATATGTTTTGATTTGAGAACAGTTTTCGAATCATTCAAATCGGATGTTCCGTTCTCTCAAAAACTGATTTCTTTTGCACAATTTGCTCCATATATCTGGACCTGCATCAGCACTTCTTCCAGTCAATAATAATTTTTTTTTAATCATACAAATCGGTTGATCTGTGCGCCCGAAATCGTAGACGAAAAATTGCATTCAACATTCAAACAAAAACACATACATCCATTTTTCTAAGGCTGAAGGCTTGAAACGTATACATATAAAAAAATTTTCATTTTCGATTTTTTGCGATTTCTGTAGCTCATCCTACGGGAAGGTAATAAGTAAAGAAATATACTGCTACAGATTTGATACTATATGGACTGGTGGTAACAAAAGTAATCGGACTTCTGAAACCTAAGTAACCAGCATAAATCGCAGCTCGGTAGATAGAATCCGATGACGGGTCATCTGGCAAAAAGACAGACAGCCAGACCGACGTATACTTCGCATGCAAAACATACTGCTTCCGTTTAGACTCTTCGGATGCGAGCCCTTAAATAACATTGAAAAGAGGGAAAAAGGAAAAAAGTGTCGCCCGGAGCGATAATGTAACTCCGCGCATTTTACGAGGCCAAAAAGAATGTTTGTTTCGTAGAAAGGATGTGTGGCAAACTGTGCGGCTTAATTTTTAATATGTTTATTTTGCATTGTGAGATGAACTCGGTTTAAATGCGAACATTGCAGTTGGAGTTAACATATAGGTACGAGGCGCGCACTTGATTTGCATATAAACGGTTGAATTTGTGAACACAGCTTTGGTGTGCATGTGCGTGACTGTTAGTGTTCCACAGCGAAATATTAGCTTATGCACACACTGGAACTAAATCGGTTCATTTTAATGTTTTACTCGCCATTAATTATTTGACATACAATAACTGCAATATTTTGATACATGCAAAATTGATTAAATTAAAACTAGTGGAAGTTTAGTCACGCCGGAACGATAATTTGTGATTGCCAACAAAATGCATCGACAGAATATTTATACAGTTAATCAACTTTTTAATTCATCAATCTAGTAGGTTGAATGTAATCTATTTTTTAGTGACGGAGAATTTAATTTAATTTTTTGCTTCTATTGTAACCAATTACGGTTACCTGATGATGGCATATTTGATAGCTATTATTTAATTAATGCTCCTTCTGGAGAATATTCTAAATTTTAAGTAAATTTTAAGTGGAACATTTACTCTACAGCACAAAAAATAAAGAAAGTAAACAATAAGAAAACAGTAAACAAATAAGTAAATTGATTTAAAAAAAGCAGTTTTACAAAAGATAAATTAAATGAATAGTTATTCCAACTAGCTGATGAATATTTTTGACATAATACCAGATCAAGTTTATGTACAGTGTTTTCTTTGTATAAAAGTGCCCATAAAAATATATTTTCCACTGGTTGAATAATGTTGCTATTCATTTTTAAATCTCTTTAAAATTAAACATAAGACATGGGATCTGTTTGCCCCATGGCTGTCCAATTTTATCCCGCCTAAGGGTGACAAATTTTAGAAAAAATAGTGAAAATCAAATTTCTATTATCAGGAATTGCCTAGAAATTTTACTGAACATAGTACGATTGTTGTTTGTTCGATAGGTGTTAAGTTTTGTTATGTAGTTTATTTGGTTTGGACAGTAAAATTACTTCCATACTTCAGTAAATAATTTTTTTGCATAAATTTATTTCCGATCAAAATAATATATTATTTTTGATCGAGATATTCAATCTTCGAGTAAGAGATTTCTCACTTAATTCTTTTGAATATTTGTTTGGGTGACCTGGTAATTTTCTATGTGTATTAAAACATTTCCAAGTATTTTTATTTTTTTTTAATTTATAAGTTTATAAGTCTATAAAAGTTTACAATTACGAAGAGTTTACAAATTTTCAATAAAAATCAAATTTATCCATATAATATTTGTTATTATTAGAAAAGTTCATTGTTTTGCTATAGCACAAAGCCATAGGTACGCTATTGATTTTAATAAATTTTCGTTATGCTACAGTAAATCAAAATTTTCATGCAAAATGCACTTACAACAAATATTTCAGAAAAGTGATTGAAACATACAAATTATATTCAAGAATTTTAAGCAAATGACATTGTATTTAATTTCATTCCGAAAGTCCCCATAATTATTACTTAAAAAATTGATATTAAATCATTTATTAGGGTTCTGGATTCAGCAACATTGCAATTTTGTAATATTATTAAAGCGCTCTATATAATAGATGAATAATTAATAAATTCAGCTTATGAAATTGTTGCCAAAATAAAGCCTATTCATTATTGCCGTCTATTGGCCATAAATCTTTTTGATATGTTTAATTGTTCATTATTACAATATTTTCAAACATTTTAAAATATTAAAAATACTATAAATTTATAAAAATGCTAGTACAAAGATAATTACAAATATTTCAAAAATTATGAAGTTTACAAATTTTTTACACATTTTAATTGAATATAGACATATGCACTTACATTGTGAATATGATTTCAAAGTTTTGCACCATCGTATGTGGATTTCAGAATTGGATGAAGATTTAACAATTTACCTCAGACAAATGGTTATATTGAATTTAAGAAACACAACTTAGAATATTCTCCATTGTCATATTATATTATATAATTACACGTAGGATAATAAAATAATAATTCTGTATATATTATGTTGAATAGAAATTGTAGCAATAATTGTAACTCTCTACATATGTAACTTACAAGAAGAAAAATCCAAATTTACCATCAAATTTTACCAACTCACTATTTTGGAACGTATGGTAAAATCTTCAGTATATTCTAATTAAATTTTGCGGTAACATTAGAATAAGTCAAAAAATATCTTCCATTGTATCGTTGGCGATAAAAAATATTTAAAGTTCGGGTAAATATAAAGAAATAAAATGATAAAAATACTTTCAAATGTCGCATGACATGTATAACATATATCCAAATGTCAGCTTCAATTTTAGTCCGTTTATGAAAAACAATAATAACATAGTTTGAAAAATCAAACAATCAATCAAAATAATTTAATAAAAACTTTCCATTCACATTGAAATATTATTTTGCCATTTTCTGAAGAAAATGCAATCTCTTTTCAATACCAAAACAATACTATCTCTTGAATTAGTTAATAGAATTATTTCACTTCATTGGCGAAACAATACCATCTACTACTAAATTAGTTAATAGGATATTCTCTCTCCATTACCAAAACAACACTATCTCTTAAATTAGTTAATAAGATATCTCTTTCCAATACCAAAACAATACCATCTCTTAATAGAAATTTTAGGTGATTAGTATTATTAATAACAAATAATATTTTTTAACTTCTCGTAGAGTATAGTAATAGCAATAATAATCAAAATGGAAATGTTTATATATCTGTACGTTTCAAAACGTTCTGACATTTTGGCTTACCTTAGAAAAGATGGATGTATATATGTGTGTGTGTGTGTGTGTGTTTGTGTATGTATGTATGTGTGTGTGTATGTATGTGCGGATACAATTTTTCGTCCACGATTTCGAGAACACAGATAAACCGATTTCTATTGATAAGGAGATCTGCTGATTAGTTTTTGGCAAAGGCAGGTCCTGCCGTTTCGAAGATACAGAACAAAAAGTGCCAAAAATGGTAAATTAGTTTTTGAGAGAACAAAGCGTCCGATTTGAATAATTCAAAAAATATTTTACTTATATTGACAAAATGAGACTCTGGCTAAATTTTTCAAACAAATTTCAAACTTTTTTAAAAATTTTGATTTTTGATACAGGAAGTTCCAGCAATCTGCCTTAAAGCACGATGCCATGCTCCACTAGTTATTGATATAATACAATAAAAAAGCAATTACTAGTAACATGTTTTATCATCTAATAAAAACAGTAGAATCAATTATCAATACAGCAGTAGTTTACCTTATTAAATGACATTTAGAAAACAGGGTCAGTAAATTTGCTGCAGAATGCAGGGCATATAGTTATATCGGGGATTAAAATCAAACATGTTCTGCTTTTTATGCTGCTCCTAGGTATTTCAGTGTGGAGCCGAGGAGAAATCGCCAAATCACGCGAATTCCGTATTTCTGATTCTGATACCATCAATGAAAAGAGTTATATAATCGAACGGAAGTTCGCTTTGCTTTTAAGAGCAAAGACATAAGTCAAGAATAACAAGACTAAGAAGAAAAGTTTTTAAGTTACGTAAATATTCTGCACTAAATGTTATATTACGTTCGTTACAAACAATACGAATTCAAAGTGCTTTGATAAATAGTCTAATTTGCATAAGTTTATATTTTCATCAACTGAGATTTATAAATTTATCAAAAACTATTAAAATTAGCACCTTAATGACCAATGAAAGTATATTGTTTTCGAATCTTTGAAATATTAATAGTATTTGTATTTTTTAAATAAATATTAAGAATTGATTTTCAAGTTTTTATCCTTTTAAGAGCAATATAGAATAGGGCGGAGCACAAAGGTCTAATTTGATTTTGAACAATTATATTGGGAAAACCAAATCCATTATAAAGCATCAAATAACCCATGTCAAATAAATAACTATTTGACCATGTGCAGTAAAACTCCCAGGTAATCGTTGTAAATTTTAATGTTTTTTATTGTAAGTGTAATCGTTGTAAAAATGTGTTTCTTTTTGCTGTTTTTTTGCAAAAATTTGTCACCTGGTCCTTTTGACCCATCAGCAAGGTAAATTGGGACGATCAGGTGGCAAACAAGTCGAATGTCTTATTTTAATTTTAAAAGGATTCTACGAAATAATAGCTACTTTGTTCAACCAATAAAAAATATAAATTTTTACAGAGATAACACTGTATATAACCTTGATCTGGACGAAATGTCGGAAATATTCATCAGCATAGTTGAAATAACTATTTAATTAACTTATATCTTGTACAATTGATTTTTTATAAGTATTTTGCTATATTTTATCAATTACCACTTTTCCAGGGTAAGAGCTCAGATGGTTATTTTTACCCCACCCACATGTAAGCTTTCATAGAGGTTATAAAAAAAACTGTTGAATCTAACTTAAAAATAACAATACATCTTATAAAACAAAAAAATAACTAAAGAACAGTGTTCACATCCAAGAAAACTAGCAACGACAAAAAATACTTTTGTCATGGATTTTTAAACATTGTCATTTATCTCCTGATTGCAACGTCATAAGAATCAAAGTGCAGACTGGTTATACATCTTTTGCCCTCTACTTTAATGTATTGTTTTTAAAAAAATTCTTAGCTTTACTTATCTTTGAGATATTAGTGACCTTCAAGCCCCGCCCTACACTACCTACTAATTTAACTTAATACTAATTAATTTAATATATCTTATAAAAAATACTAGTTGTAGCAATAAGCGGATAGAAGAAGAATGAATCCTTAAGGATCACAGTAAAAATTTATATTAAAAGACGTTGACTTGGTGGTCAACGGTACTTGGAAAATCTTATTAACACTCTAAATTTAACTCTAACAATGTAAAACCTCATATAATTGACATTAATGCAATCTTTAGCTATATTATACATTTAATTTAAAATGTACCAAAAAGTTTTAACTTACATCGTAAGACTTGAAGAGAATATTAATGAAAGATGAAACCTGCAAGAGTAAGATCAGGACTAAAACTGACAATGTTATCGCTATCTTCACGAATAAGGTACCTACTGATGAAAGAATTGAATCTCTAGATAAGAATGAAATGAATTGCATTCTGTCATTGTATCACTCTATTTAGATCCATAAACAATGCTGACTGAAACTATTTGAAAAGTTTTGCAATAGAGATTAACGAAAAAAAAAATAACAGTGCGCGTAAGGTTCACACGCGATTGAAGTAAAACTTATTTGCTACTTTTTAAGTGAAAATAAATACATCATATAACAATTTTAAATAATGTTCATTAGTAACTTGGTAACACTCGTGATGCACATATTTATTAGCGTCAACCATTATACACATTTATATAATGATAAATTATAAATTATATATTTATAATAGCATTAAAAATATGTATAATATTTAATAACAATAATGTAATTGAAGCCATACTTCAAATATGACATGATCGGTTTGCCATTGTAATTAGCATTTAGAAATGAACCTTCATTAGAGAAATGAAGAAATTGCTGATTAATAAATTCTATAATATTCGTTCACACAGTGGATTATTTTAAACAACGCCTAAACAAATATTGTTTTCGCAACTTCACTCCTCATGTAATAATTGTGTTTGAAGAAGTTCATGTAATTAAAATTAACATACATTCATTGACTGATGGTATTTTTTTACTTTTTCGCTGGCGATATAATCTCATTCTTTGAACAGCTGTCATATCTGTTTTGCTTAAAAAATATTTTCCATTTCATTAACTTTAAAGATTTATAGAGACTACGAATAATATAAAACAAGATTTATACTAATTTTAACCCTTTTCACTCTGATGCAAAATTCATATGAATCTCGGGAGTCGCGAATGGAAAGGGATAAGTATATATCGGAGTATTGGAGATGACATTTATCGGTAATATTCTATTAAAATACAACTCTAAACCACCATGTAAAAATTAATAGTAAAATTCACTTACGTACACAAATTCAGAAAATGCATTAAAAATCCCATTTTATCGCATCAGAATTCGAGGATCTAGATACCTCCGCAAACAACATGGAAAATACTATAATGTGTTTTCACTAACTCCATATACATTAAGCGTTGCGGTAAAAACAACAAATAGTTTGTAAAATTTTCTCGTGGGTAGCCGTAAGAGGCTTATTTTACCTAACATTTATAGCATAAAAGTTTATAAGAAGATTTAGAATATATGACATTCAAGCATAGTCTGGGGGTAGAACGGATCCTAAAGGTCCGCGGGAAGAAAGGTCCACCACCGATATCTCAAAAACCAATAAAGTTGAGAATTCTTCAACAATAATATTTGCAAGTAGAGAGAAAAAGAAGTATAACCAGCCATCACCTAAAATCTTATAACGTTGCTGTCGGGAGATAAACGACAATGTTTAAAAATCCATAACAAAGGTATTTTCTTTTGTTGTTAGTTTTTTCAATTGTGAGCACTGTTGTTTAGTATATGAGAATCTAATAATTTTTAGGTATACGTTATTTGATTGTTTTATAATATGTATTTTGTTAGTAAGCTTTAATAGTTTATATATAACCTTTATAAAAGCTTAAACCTGGGTGGGGTAAGAAGGACCAACTCAACCTATACCATGAAAAGGTATAAAAAATGAAAATAGCAAATAAAAAAGTATTAATTCAATTAAAAAAAGCTAAAATTTACAAGAGAAACATTTAAATTTGAATTTAAATTTTTAGTTAATCCAACTCTGCTGACAAATATTTCTGATTAAAAACCAGATCAAGGTTATTACAGTGTTATTTACAGTGTTTTACTCTGTAAAAATGCACCCATAAAATGTATATTTTGCATTGGTTGAATAATGTAACTATTGTTTTGTATAATCCCTTCAAAATCAAAAGAAAACACTGGACCTGTTTGCTCCTTGGGTGTCCGAATTTACCATGCCTATGGGGTAAAAAGAACCAGATTAGAAATATTTGAAAAACAATAAAAAAATACATCTACAATGATGAACTAGCTGGAAGTTCTACTGAACAGAGTCAGATAGTTGTTTGTTTGATATGTGTTATTTGTTGTAAAATAATTGGTTTAGTTTTCACAATATAATTGCTCAAAATCAAATTGGACCTTTATGCCCCATCCTACATTGCATCATTTTTTAACTTTCCGTAGGGTAAGTTATGGTAAACGCTAAAAAATTGAACATGCAAATTTTTATATAAGTTTACGTTTCAGAGGTTTCTGAACATTTTGGCACACCTTAGAAAAAATTGATGTATGTATGTGTGTGTGTGCGGATACAAATTTTCATCGACAATTTCACGAACACGGATTAAACGATTTAAATAATTCAAAAAGCATTCGATTCCTACTGACAAAAAGAAATGGTGATTAGTTTTTGGCAAACGTAGGTCTAGCCGTTTCGGAGGTACGGTGCAAAAAGTACCAAAAATGGTATTTCACATTTTGAGATAACGGAGCGTCCGATTTGAATAATTCAAAAAACATTTTATTTATTGACGATATGAACAACTGGTAAAATTTTTGTAAAGCCAGGTCCAGCGTCTCCGGAGATCCAATAAAAAAGTGAAAAATAATGCCATTTGGTGGTCAAAACTGAACATAGACATAAGTACATTGTATTATCAGATTATAATAAGTACGAATTTTGTATACATTTCTATGGGTTCCGTATCAATGTTCATACGTTAGACGACTACGCGGCGCTCACTCTATTTCGACTCTTAATCAGATATGCAGTGCGATTGCTTAAAATAAAATGTTCAAAATTTTTAAAATAAATCAGAATACAAAAAAAATAAGAATATAATCACATTTTTCAAAAAAGTCATTTTTTTTTCAAAAATTTCGAAATTTTTGAAAATCTAATTTTTTCAAAGCTTTACAAAGTCTTTTTTACTAATTTAGTTTCCAGTACGGAAAGTTTCAACAATTTGCCTTAAGGCACGAAGCCATGCACCACTAGTTATGTTTCCACTTAGGTAGTTACAGAACTACCTCAGAAATATTTAAACGTGGATAGTGATGATAATAATGAAATAATCCGTCCAGGAGCTCCTAGTGGATAAGAATTGCACAGGTTATAATCGCATTTCAAAGCTTATGATGTAGCAGCGCAATGTACCCGGAACACATGAAATTTATCTTTCGCCTTATCAGGCGACGGTTTTCCTTTTAGCGCAAGTGCCATTATCGCGATCCACCGCACTATTAGCGACGACTGCCAAACACGACCGTACCCAGATACAGATTGCTTTTAGAACATTTCATTAGCTTCTTGCACGAATTTTTTACCTAGGTGGTACAAGTAATAGAGCATGCTGTATTTGATAGCTTGCCTTAGAAAATACAATAACTTTACCACACTCGATTTTCATATCAGAACTAGTTCTATGCCAGTGACATAAAAACAATGACGATAAATGACTTTAACATTGCATTGTGCTAACAAGTATTTCTCAGTGTCAAATAATATCAAGAACTAAGATAAAGAAATATATTCTCAATAGAAGCATATTCAAAGATCAAGTTAACCATCACCATATCATATACTTGTTATAAATACCTATATAATATTTATAAAACTTAATCTGTGCAAAAAACATATTCAATGAATCTAGGAAACACATAAATTGTTCGTTACAATAACTTCTGGACATACATCTAATCTTTTCATTTCTATAAGAGATATGATAACGTAATATGCATTTTTAAACTTCATTATTATCCAACCTAATATTTGATCTAATTAATCGTATTTTTTTTATGTCTTCAATAATTTTGGAATATAATTTTAAAAAGTTTCTTATATCTGTAACAAGTTTTTAATGTTTCTAATATTTTTATATCATTTTAAAACTTCTGATTTTTTAAATAATTTGATTTTTTCTTCAAATATAGGGTAGAGCACAAATGTCCAATTTGACTCTCAGCAATTATACTATAAAAATTAAACCAACTACATAAAAACAAATAACACATAAAAACAAATAACTATCTAACCATATTCAACAAAATTTCTAGCTATCTCATCATTGTAAAACTTTTTGCTATTTTTAAAAAAATTGTCCAAAATTAGGCGAGGTAAACCGGAGCAAGCAGGTTTTATGGAATAATAGCTACACTATTTAATCAATTGGATGCAGTTTAATCATTAGGTTGAACGACACAAAATACGACAAAAATTATCAATTCTTACTACTATCATGAATCTAGCTTTGGTAGGTATTTTAATTAAATATATCATAATCAGACTCATATTGCATATTGAAATACCAAGTGAATGCAACTTTTGTTTGAAATACATATTTTGTAGGCGCATTTTCTATAAATATTGCAACTTTATACAAAACTTTGTCAGAAAGAACAACTAATAATTGAATATATGTTTTGTAAAATTCATTTTTTAACTTGTTTTACATTTTACAATAAACAGAATTTATTGATTAGAAATTATTTCTATATTATTCGTAGTTTCTATAAATCTTTGAAGTTATAAAAATATTTTTTAGGCAAGACAGATATTACATCTATTCAAAGAATGAGATTATATCGCCAGCGAAAAAGTAAAAAAAAAGACAAGCAGTCAATAAATGTATTTTAATTTTAATTACATGAAGTTCTTCAAACACAATTACATGATGAGTGAAATTGCAAAAACTATATTTGTTTAGGCTTTGTTTAACATAATCCACTGTGTGAACAAATATTATAGAATTTATTAATCAGCAATTACTTTATTTCTCTAATGAAGGTTCATTTCTAAATGCTAATTACAATGACAAACCGATCATGTCATATTTGAAGTATGACTTTATTTACATTATTGTTTTTAAATATTATACATATATATACATATATATACATATACATATTTTAATGCATATATATTTATAATTTATTATCATATAAAGTGTATAATGGTTGACATCACGAGTGTAACTATATTACTAATAAACATTATTCAAAATTATTATATGACGTATTTATTTTTACTTAAATGCCATCTTGTACTATATCAAATAAGTTTTACTTCAATCGCGTGTGAACCTTATGCGCACTTTTTTTTCATACAACAATTTTTTAGAATTTTGCTATTGAATGATATGGATCGACTTGTTACTTTATAAAAAAGTTGTTATTTTAATCATTAGAATTGTCTTATTTGTTTTGTATATAATATGTCCAGTGGGAAATCATATCAGCTTGTAAACGAGGTGCGGCACCCTGTAACATTGAAAAAAACTAAAAGCTGCGCAATAAATTGCTTGTACTTTTTCTGTGGCCACTAAAAATATATATTTAGGGATATAATACGAAACTCAAACATAAAACCTACGAATATTTCTATTAAATTAATTCTGATATGACAAAAATTCAAGTTTGTCGTATTTGAAGATTATGTTAAATTATTTTTAATAATTATTCATATAAATATTATCAATATAAAAAACTTGCAATTTATTATAAAAGTAAATCGCCTAAAGATTGAAGTTACTTGTAAGATTTGTTTTAGTATATAGTAAATAAAATAAACTATAAAAAACGACTGATTTAATTTCTGTATGAGTACACGTTCATAAAAGTTTTCATAAGTATCTAAATAACCCAAACTATACTACCCAAAATTATATCCGATAAATTAAAAAATAATAATAATAAAACCAATAATTATAGGTAATATTATAAACGGCAACAAAAATTACTTAAATCTGCAATTTGAACTCTCAGCCAGTCTCTTTTGGCTCATTTTTTTAAAAATAAACATTATAAGATATATATTCTAAAATCTATATCTTTACAATAAGAATCAATGCCTAAAATTAATAGTATCTTAACCCTTTCCACTCGGATGCCGCCGCTACGGGATCAAAATTCATACAAATCTCGGAATTAGCGAGTGCGCAACATGAGAAAAATATTTTAATTCAAGGAAGAACAAACAATTTATTCATTTTGATCCAATATCCAGTTTTTTGTGAGTATTTGAAAAAATAGACATCATGCCAATACACAATATACTATTTGCATTATAATTCTCCAATTAAAATATATTTTCCATCGATTTATTTGAAATTTTACCAAAATTATTTAGTGTAATTTTTGCAGTAGCATATATTTAAAATAACTCTCCTTAATATTGTTAGAGATATGTTTAAAATAACTCTCCTTAATATTGTTGGAGATATGTTTATCTAAAGTTATATTTAAATTTTTTTATGAAAATACTTTACATAGGAAAAACTAAAGTAAACTGCTATCAATTTTAAAAAGCCAAAATACAAAAAATAACATTGATCAGAAAATATTAATAAATTTTAGTAAAATGCAAAACAAATTAGTAAAATATACTTTTTTATAATTTGCTGTTTCTATAATTTTTCATAAGCTGTATTTTTTATACTTTCTGATTTCTCTATTCATTAGATAATTATTAAAGTAGGGAAAACTGCGTACGGTAGTGACAATCGTCACACCAGCTAAACTATACTGATTTCAGAATAGGGTTCAATGGGAGAAAGATTAAGTACGTTTGTTCGAACAAGTTTCCATTATTGGGATGGTTCTGGGGGTGTGAACGGTTAATATATCTTAAAAATAAAAATTATTCTTACAAAACAATTAAATAACATAAAATTAAAAATTATATCATGAAATAAATAAAGAAACTCAAAACCAAAAAAAACTTTTGTTGTGAATATTTTTACATGGTCGTTTATCTCCTGCGACACACGCTGTTTTTCGTATGATAAATATATGATAATTCATCGTATTTAAGGACATTTCCACGTAAACAAATATTACAATTTCATTTATTTTACTTGCAATTAACTGGTAAATTAACGAAATTATTGATGATCAAAAACAGTGGCTGATCAAATGAAATGAATAAAAATATTAAGACATCACAAAAAAAACAGAATACACTAAATAGTTAACTACAATTTTCTTATAATATCTCTGAATAGCGTTGTGAAATGCATGAAAATTGATAACTAAAGAAATTAAAATGTAAAATTCGAATATTTCATTTATACTGAAATCATGAAACATTTTTTCCATATTAAATATTTTTAGCATATGTAACATAATTCTTCTTAACAACGTTTGCTCAGCAAAAATAATACATTTAAAAGATATTCCGTACCTTGAAAATAAAACAAATGTAACTAGTACCCATATAAGTGCACGAAAGTAATATTATCGAATAATATCAAATATAAAACTTTTCTCGCGTTAGATATATTTCTCCAAATAGATGTTATAAAAAATATAACAAGATCATTTTCGCGATTTGAAAACTTCATTACACTTCGAGTCCGAATCAGAAATTTTCTTGTAAATAGATCCGATTGCGAACGACGTCGTATATCAGAAAAGTTTATCGCGTTACTTGAATGATTTCTGTGTTATATTTTCAATCTAGAACGATTTTCTGATATCAATTGTTATGTTACTCCTGTTGTATATAGTCTTTATGCCCGTCATATTATTGAATAGAAACATGGAATCAGACATGATCAAATATGAATTTGGCTTTGTCTCTTTCCATTCCATTGAGTTTATTTCTGCAGCCACCCCAAACAATCAAATATTTCAGGGCGTTGTAGTAATCAATAGATGAGGTGAAAAATGCTATTACATAAAATCAGCGACATTGATACTATTGATGATGTAATATAAAACCTTACAATTTGTTACAAAAATTAAAAAAAATATCGGAACACATAGAAAATCAAAACATATCGATGAGCTCCAATATTTTTAACCGAAAATGGTTGGATATATAAGGCAGGTAGGGCACAAATGTCCGAAATGTTGACTTTCAGTAATCATATTATATAATGAACTTTATTACAACACATACACTACTGTCGAACTATGTTCAGTCAAATTCTCAGTTAATTCGTAATTATAGAAAAAAAGTTCCTTTTTATTCTGTAGACAGGATGAAGGAAGACAGCCAATGGGCAAATGATCCAATGTCTTATTGTTAATTTTAAAAATATTTTACAAAATAATAGCTACATTATTCAAATAATGAAAAATATAAATTTCATGAGCACATTGTTTTATAAAAATAACACTGTATTTATCTTAGAGTTGATATTTTGCCAGAAATATTCATCAGCAGAGTTAAACTAACTATTGTTATATTTTATCTCTGATAAAATTGGTTTTCTTAAGAGAATATTTGGCGTAGAGGCACGAATTTGAGGTCATTTTTAAATCATCGTAAAATAGCAATATTTTTTTACTATTATATTAAAAGAAAAAAAGTTAAAAAAAATATGTTTTTAATAGAGTTTTACTGAACATAGTCAGATACTTGTTTGTTCGGTATGTGCTTTTTGTTTTGATATAATCGGTTTAGTTTTTTCAATATGATTGCTCAAAGTCATATTGGACCATTCTGCCCCGCCCTACCCTACCAGATTTTTATCCTCTTCTAAAAACATGGATATAATTTTTTTATTAGTTGTAAAATGACCTTTTTAACTGATTTCCACAAATTACTAAAACATATTGATTTATGTTAGACTAGTCGAAATATTAGAATGTTCCTGGAATAACTATTTAATATTTGGAGAAATTAAATTTATTCTCATGACAATAGAATTCGCAATTTAATAGCATATTAAACCTAAAGGTCACAAATCATAAAGAAAAGGTTAACATTATGAAATAGATTTATGAAATAGTACAAATCTTCAATTCAAATCTCAAATTGATTGACATTTACATTTGCTTTACTTAATCGAATGTATTGAAATGTATGTTTCAGACATAAATAATAGCAAGTGTTGAGTTTAAGGATTTGGAAATCTGTTAGAATTTACTGAAAATTTTAAAATGATAATATATATTTTATCAATACTATGCGCATTTTTATGAGCAAACTTTATGTAAATATTCAAAGATTCACACGAATTTGCAGAATTTCTATGCCAAGAAGACTGAAGACGATCTATTAGTATAGGAAAAATGCAAATAATAATGTCGCGATTCGTGAAAGTTTCTTAAAAGTACTTTCGTTCATCTGTTGCAAACTTTATCGAAGTTCTAAAATTGATAACGGGTTATATAATTTCTACAATTCAATAAAGCGTTATTTATAATGATTGAAAAATATTCGAATATTGAATTAAACTTATATGTAAATTTAAGTCACATATTAGTTTATTAAATATTTAAGTGCCGGTAATATCATTCTCTATTTGTTTGTATTTTTTATGTCTATTAATAATATATTTTAACAAAGCTTAAAGCCGCGAGTAAAAAGGTCCACCACCATTATCTTCAAAACAAGTAAACTTAAGAATTTTGTAATAACAATAAGAAAAAAAGGTGTACAACCAGACATCACCTTGAATTTTACGACGTTTCTAACAGGAAATAAACGGCAATGTTTGAAAATACAGAGCAAAAGTATTTTGTTTCGTTGTTAGTTTTTTTGGTTGTGATCACTGTTTAGTTTACGAGACATAATATATTTTTTAAGTATAAGTTATTTAATTGTTTCATAAAATTAATTGTTAATTTTTTATATAACCCTAATGCTTACATATGAATGGGGTGAAAAAGATTAACTGAAATTTTACCCTAGCAAATGAGTAGTAAACAATAAAAAATAGTAAATAAAAATCTAATTCAGCTAAAATAAGCAATTCTACAAAAAATAATTCAAAATCATAGTTACTCCAACTCTGTTAATAAAATTTCTGACAAAATACTAGATCAAGGTTATATACATTGTTATCTTAGTAAAAAAATGTGCCCCTGCAATTTATCTTTTGCATTGATTGAATACTAAAGCCATTTAGTTTGTAAAGCCGCATTAAATTTAAATTAAGACATTGAATCTGTTCTCCCCCTGTCTGTCTTATTTTATTCCGTCTATGGGGTAAAAAGAGACATGACAAATTTGAGATACAAAGTTATTAAGAAAATACGTTTTTATATTTAAAAATTTACTTGGAATTTTACTGAACATAGCAAAATCAAAAAACACTTGATATGTGTTTTTTGATGAAGTTCTTCTTTAGACAGTATAATTACTTAAAGTCAAATTGAACCTTTGAGCCCTGCCCTACTCTACCTTATATTTGACCTAATATTTAGTTAATTAAATTGCATTAAACTTTCTGTAAAAACATTGTTATTGATACCGTAATATACATTACGTGAAAAGTTTCATTTTAGTTTCTTTGCTGATTCGACAAAATTCGAGGCTACCACTGTTAGATCTAAGCAACAAGATAAATTGGAAAGTGAAAATCAGATACTGTTTTTACTATATCTTTGGATTACTAGTAGTTTA
>NW_020538040.1:37973866-38002428 GCF_003426905.1 Ctenocephalides felis | reverse complement strand
ACAAAATATGTGCACATTATTAAAATCTCTATAAATACCTCTATAAACATTTTGACCACCAAATGATTTTTTTTAACTTATTTTTATTAGAGAGTCGATAACTAGAACAGAGAGTCGATAACCGCTGGACCTGCCTTCCCAAATATTTCAACAGTTATTCATCTTGTCAATACAAGTAAAATATTTTTTGAATTATTAAAATCGGACGCCCTGCCCCTTATCTTCGAAATGGCTAGACCTGCCTTCTCAATACAAATCGAATGTTTTTTGAATTCTTCAAATCGGTTGGCCGGTGTTCCCGAAATCGTCGACGAAAATTTGTATCCGCACACACACACACGCGCGCACATACACACACACATCTATTTTTTCTAAGGTATGCCAAAATGTTCAAAAAACTTTGGAACGTAAAGATATATAAAAAAATTTATTTTCGATTTTTTTGCGATTACTATAACTTATTCTACCGAAAGTTAATAATTACAGAAATTTTCTTAAATGTGTATGAGAAAATTTTATTGGAAATTGCAATGTTCAGATATAATTGAAAGCGTTAAATTTATTTTCGAAATAAACAGTTGAAAATTTTATCTAAATATCTAAATCTCAATTTTGGTTGATCCCGATTACATCTATCGGGAAGTTCACGCAACTTGCCTTAAGCCCAAATGCCACTTTCAACTATTTTTTTGTGTAATTGTGAGCGTAGTTTTTGTCCAATTACTGAATTTGTCGCGATGTTGATGATAATAAATTATGTATAATTTAGTGTTGGATAGCAGCTCGTACTTCTTGGTAAATTTCCTTGGTTATACAATATAACTAAAAACCCATCTAGGGTAAATTGCCGTGCCGGGTATTATGTTCAAGTTCGCTGAGCAGTCTGAAGCATTAGATTTATTCTGTACTATCAATTAACTGTTGCGTGCGCTCGTTCGATCTCTGCATTAGGAACTTTGTAGTTATACAATATTTTTAACATTTTATTACTTTCCTCACTATATAAAAAGTAATAACTTACTTTCCTCACGATCATAAGAAGTAATAAAAAACCAAAAAACTAATGGTATATGGCATTGTGCCTTAAGGCAAATTGCTAAAACTTTCCGCATCGTAATTCAACATTTATAAAAACTTCAAAAAAAATTGTAAATTTTGAACACACTTCAAAAATTTGAAATATTTGAAAAACTTGAAAACCTGACTTTTACGATAATTTTGAAATTTTTAAAAATGTAGAATTTTTTTCAATTTTTTCTAAAAATTTAGATTTTTTTTTCGAAGCGGTCCTACTGCGTTGCACATAGAAGTGCAAACAATATTTGTACTTATTATTAAAATCTCTTTAAAATATCTGATAATTTGTTGCCATAGACGTTCTCAAAAATGCAATAAATTATTTATTCCGTTAATACAAGTTATACGTTTTTTGAATCATTCGAATCGGACGCTCCGTTTTCTCAATCCGACTTTTTGCCTCGTATTTTTGAAACGACTGTATCTGTCTTTGTCAAAAACTAATCAGCACGTTTCCCCATCAATAGGATCGAATATTTTTAGAATCATCTAAATCGGTTGATCCTGCTTTTTAAATTTTTATCCGATTACTGTAACTTACCCTATGGGAGGTTGAAAAAAAATATTGTTAAATTCGACGTTTCGGAACTGTGTACGTTCCATCTTCAGGTAATCTGCCAAAAACCGGATCTAAGTTACAAGGTAAACAAACCAAAACTAATATATGACAATTATTTAAAAAAAATATAAAAATGAAAGCAAAAGTTTTCAATAAAAAGTTGAGGAAAAATGAATTTGAATAAAAAAGCAGTGTTATTTACCTGCATGACCCAATGTATTATTTACATTGGGTGTTTTATCAATAAAATACCCAAATACTATAAATACTACTATAAATTATTTTTTTTATAAATTTATTAAAATCCTATTTTCTTTTCAGTAAAAAAGTAGTAAGAACTTTGATATCATTTTAATGATATCTTAGTCTCAAGGCGTAACGCAAAACACCGCAAGTTTTATATGCAAGTTCTAAGAACTTTTTCATGTGTGTACTGAATCTAAATTAGTTAAAAGGTCAGCGCAAACATTTTAAACCTCTGAACAAAATACGTGAGATAAAATCGTATGCTTGGAATAAACAACAAAAAAAAAAATCCAAAATAAATATCTTATTGTTAACTGTTCTAAAACATCAAATACATTGAGTGCAGATTGCAGATGGTATTAACTTCCCGTGAAATAAGTATAGTAATCGTCTGAAAATTGATAATTAATGCTTTTGCATATCTTTACGTTTCAAAGGCTTCTGAACATTCAAACATACCTTAGAAAAAATGATTTAGGTAAGTGTGTTTGTGTGCGTGCGTATGGATAAAAATTTTTGTCCACGTTTTTGGTAGCACGGATCAACCGAATTCAATGTTTCCACAAGCAATCGATTCCTATTGATAAGGAGAAGTACTGATTAGTTTTTGGCGAAAGTTGGCTCAACTGTTTTAGAGATACGGAGCAGAAAATGGCAATTAATTTTCTGAGGGAATGGAGCATCCGATTACAATGATTCAAAAAGTATTTTACTAGCATCGACGTAATAAAGAATCGATTAAATTTTGGGCAGGTCCAGCAGTTTTAAAGATTCAGGAAAAAAAGGTTGAAAAAAATGCCATTTGGCGGTCGATGATTAGATATTTTTGACAGTATGGATCAAATGGGTATCAAAAACTTTCAAGAAATTTCAAAATTTTCAATGTTTTGAAAAAAAATTCTAGTGGTACATGGCATCGTGCCTTAAGGCAAATTGCTGGAACCTCCCGTACCAAAAACTAAAATTTTCAAAACAGATTAAATTTTTTTTGGTAAGATTCAATTCTTTTTTAGAATACATATATGAGATTTTTTAAATTTTTGAAAAAAAAATTACCTTTTTAAAAATTTAAATATTTAAACTTATTTTCAAACCAACCGCGATAGCAAGTTACGTAGAAACAAAATATCAAAGCGCGTGAGCGCCGCGTCGCAGTATAACCGATAAATATTGGTACGGAACCCATAGAAATGTAAACAAGATTACTATAACTTACCCTACGGGAAGTTAAAAATATCAGAATTTTCAACAATTTTCAAATTTGTTTTTATTATTATTCAAAAAATTTATAATTTTTCAAAGATGCATTTTTTTCTAAATATATTCAAGTTTTTAAAATTTTCAAAAATTGTCGAAAACATTCAAATTTCTTAAAACTTTTTTTTATATGCTTTTAAAAATTTTAAATTACGGTACGGAAAGTTCCAGCTTTTTGCCTTAAAGCACGATGCCTTGCACTAGTAGATCTGATTGTATTTTAGCTTAAATATCTTGCCCATGTTATAATAGTTAGAATTTCGAGCACACAATCACGTCGAACCTAATATTTGAATTGCCACGCCATTGTTCCTCAATATGGTAACTAATGTTCCGATGGCCGTTTGCTAAATATCCTCATTTTCAAAGCGGTTCTCTCGAGGGACAGAATTTTCCTTCCTAAATTTCAGTAGTCGATATATAATGTCAACTAGGGCGGAGTTTTCTTGATAATAAATGGTTATCTGTATCTCGGTACACACATATACATGCACTCAACGAGGAAAATGTAACTAATATAAAAACGATGCTGATATCACTAACTCACGCTATCATAGCATTTTACTGCATTGTGAAGCAGCATTATATCATCGTTAAAAGGTTATTTTCAAATCGTTTTGTGCCGAGAGAGAATTTAAGATAGACATCTAAATTTTAGCGATCTAGAGGTCATCATTTTCGGTATTCTCTCCAACCATTTGGTATAAATTTTGTATGGTAATTGCCTAAACTCAAACTAACTCCATAAAATGCGGTTGGTATTTTACATATTGTTAAGGAGTCAATTTTCCTATAAAATAGAAATGTTATGGTAATGCTATGTTTCGGGTCTATCTCTGTATGAGTTAGTAGTAACAAACTATCACCAAGCTATGTATTTGCTGTGTGATCAGGCGTTTTACACATAAAACATAACCTCCAAAACGCACAAACATCACATAACAATTTTTTCATAAGTGCATCTTTCTGATGTCTCTGTGATAACACATATGTGAAGTTAGGTTTTATGTGTAAAACGCCTGATCGAACAGCAAATACACCTTTTTGACAGTTCGTTATTATCAACTAATACGAATATAGACCAGTTACATATCATTTCTATTGAAATGGACTGGTTTAAAAAAAGTTAGTTATTGTTAACACAACAATATTGATGTTTACATACATATCGTACTTACATTTGCAATATTTAATGAGAAAAAACCTATTAATATTGCCATTTTTTTATAATGTTTATTAACCCTTTCCACTCACGAATTGCGAGATTTATATGTATTTTGACGCCGGAGCAGCGGCATCAGAGTGGGAAGGGTTAATATATTGATAATGTAAATAATTATTCTTTGCAGATTGTTATTATTCGATAATCTAGACTGATATTATTTCAATATTGTTATTATTTATTAATACATATGTACTTAAATTTCATGTTAAATTGCCTGAAATTAAGTTCAGGATGATGGTCTATAAATGGATATGGCAGGGGCGCGATAAATTAAATGATGGTGATACTATTAAATTTCTGAAATTTTCCATACATCTGAAAATTTAGTTTAATCTGTAATTTTGAAATTCTTAATTTTTTTTAAAGATGTATAAATGTATAAAAAACAAAATATTTATATTATCATATTAAAAATATATAGGTTAATTTTTTTAAGACAGATCTAAAGGTTTTAAACGTGAAAATTTCGTAAGATTTTACAAAAAAAAAACTGTTTCAACGATGTAAGAGGATTAAAAATTGCAATGATATAATATTTTTCGAAAGATAAAAATAACAGCGTTAAAAAAGTTCGAAATATTGTAAAAATTTGAAATATTTTAATACTACGAAATCTTATGATAGATAATATATTTTGTATAGTTTAAGTTCTTTTGAATTATTTGAAAATTTTGTAATTCGATGGATGGTAGATAACAATTTGAAAAATTAACTATAACCAAATTGATACTTTGTCATCTAATTTTAAAGGTTTGGGCAATAATATTGTGAAAATCAAACCAATTATATTACAACAAATAACACTTCTCAAACCAACAACTATCTGACTATGTTCAGTAAAATTACCTGCTAATTCATAATTATAGAAATGTGTTTTTTGCTATTTTTCAAAAATCAGGCAACTAAGGCGGCCAGGGGGCAAACAGGTCCAATGTCTTAATTTTAATTTTAAAAGGAATTTACAAAATAATATCTTTATTATTGAACTAATGCAAAATATAAATTTCATTCATACATATTTAGAGATCAGTTAACACTGTATATAACCTTGATCGATTCCTTGAGTTGGAATAACTACTTATTCAATTTATCTCTTGTGAATTGTTTTTTTTTTATAATTTTTTTTTAACTTTGATTGTTTTTGAGATATCGGTGGTGGACCTTTATACCCGCGGATCTTTAAGCCCCGCTTTACCCAATTTCTAAAACAAAAGATTAAATTTAAAATTCGCTCTATTTGTTATGCTTTCGGATTTGAAAGAATTATGAAATATAAATTAATAGCAAATTTTGCTATAACTAACAAGTTGCTTTCCAAAGCTTACAAAAGTTCTTAAGTTCGAGTTTTGTGAATGAGCATGATGTAAATTGGTCTTGTATTTTCAGTATGAAAATCACATTTAATCGTGTTCATATAATAGAGTGCTTATTACATCTGACTACATAATATTGCCGATTCAACGGCTTTAAGTTTGTAAGGGTTGAAAGGCTCTTAAGAAAGAGTTTCTGCATATGAAATGTAATGATAATTTCATTCATATACGTACTAATGTGCATATGAGACTATCGTACCGCAACCATAAAGGATGCCGGGCGAACAATGAATAAATCATGAAAAGCAAATCGGTATTAGTGGATTTGTAAAGTTAATTTCTGGTTTAGTTTAAATGGCTGAGAAGCACATGTATTATTAAATATTGATTGATATAAAGAAGTTTATTTTAAATAATGAAAGGATTTCACGTATTAAGAACAAATGCTTGATGATCAAATCTATTACTTCAAGACATGTTGCATGAACTTTGCGTATCTGAAGATAATCTAGTTACTCAAATAGAAAAGAGTGCGATTAAGGATCACACACGATTGAAGTAAAACTTATTTGCTACTGTACAAAGTAGCAATTTTAAGTTAAGTAAAAAGAAATACATCATATAATAATTTTTATTAATGTTTATTAGTAATATGGTAACACTTGTGATGTACACTTGTATTAGTGTCATCCATTATGCAGCTGGTTTGTCATTGTAATAGCATTTAGAAATGATATTTCATTAGAGAAATGAAGTAATTACTGATTAATAAATACTATAATATTTGTTCACACAGTGGATTATGTTTAACAACACCTAAACAAATATTGTTTTCGCAACTTCACTCATTATGTAATTGCGTTTGAAGAACTTCATGTAATTAAAATTAACATACATTCATTGACTGCTCATCTTTGAACTGCTGTAATATCTGCCTTGCCTAAAAAAATATTTCCCATCTTAATAACTTCAGTCGATTTATAGGAACTACGAATAATATAGAAATAATTTCTAATCAATAAACTTACGTTTAGTACAAATGTTTAATTTGTTTTCTTATTTTCAAGGAACAGGGTAAAATATTCTTCTGATTCAGGCATTTTTTATTAAATCAAGATTTGTACTACGATGTAACTTTAAAATGTTTATTTATGTATGCCGATTTCCTTGTTTATGCCGGTACGCATACCACGTTGATGCCGGTACGCATGCAACGACAGATCTGTATTCACATACACGACGACTAATCACAATCGACCCGTATAGAAATGATATCATCGAGAGCGAATAACGAATCATTGGCACTCGACTCTGCCGTAACGCACTTCCGTTGCATTTGTACAGATTTACACTCTAGTCGCGCCTATAAATGTTTTACTTCAAAACATAATCTATATATCAATATTCTTTAATAAGACAGGAGAATATAGAGGATTTTAGACGGTATTATTATTTGGTCCGACATATTTAGACAAAACTTGCTATACATAGATGCATTTTCTTTGGGTCAATTTTTATGTCAATCAATTTAGAATGATTCGAAACACAAATTTCGACTTCGGAAAGCTGAAAAATATAACACTCTAAATTGAGGATAATAATAATAGTGTTTTTAAACAATATAATAGAACACATCTTGTTTTTATTTATTTTTATAATATATACATATAAATGATATCATATACCTCTACAGGGTAGAGCAAGGCTTAATGGTCCGCGGGGAAAAAGGTTCAACTTCTATATCTCATAAACAAGTCAAGTTAAAATGTTTTTAACAACAATATTTGAAAGTAGAGGAAAAAAGATACGTAACCAAGCATTACCTTCATTCTTACAACGTCGCTATCAAGAGATATACGGTCATGCTTAAAAATCCATAACAAATGTATTTCCTTTGTCAGTTTTGTTGATTGTGAGCACTGTTGTTTAGTGTACGAAACTTTAATATAATTTTCACGTATGCCATATTCAATTGATTTGTAAGATGCATTGTCTTTTTTAGTCAGATTTAACAGTTTTTTTTTATATAACCTCTATTAATCATTACATTTGGGTGGGGTAAAAAAGGCCAACTAAACCTTTACATTGGCAAAAATGTAAAGAATGAAAAAGTAGTAGATTTAAAAATAAATGAAGTTAACCAAAGTAGTTTTCATATTTCTAACAAAATACGAGATCAAGGTTATATACGGTGTAATTTTTGTAGAAAATTTGTTCATGAAAAATTTATTTCGCATAGGTTAAATAATTAAGCTCTTGCTTTATGAAATTCCTCTATAATTAAAAATGAGACATTCTAGTAAGATGAGACAGCAGATATCAATTTATAAAAAAATAACTTAAAAACATAGTTCTATAATTAGGAATTAACTGAAAATTTTACTAACTGTAGTTTGATAGTTGTTTGTTTGATACGTCGTTCTATATAAGTGTTTTTGATGCAGTTCATTTAGTTTAGAGTAAGACATAATAATTACTGAAACTTAAATTGGACTTTTGTGCCTCGCCCTGCAAATATATGATAGTAAAGTTACTTGAGAACAGATTGATAATAAGATATTGAGTAGATATTGAGATATCAATATTAATAATGTTGTTCTTTAAAAGCCTAAATTACACGCCATAAATTTTATTAATCCGCTTGTGTATCAGAAACGTGTATGCAGTATATAATAATTTGCTAATTAGTTGAAATACTTAGAAAAAATATTATGCTTGTAAAAATTTGAAAATAATTTAACGAAACAAACAATTGAAAAAATTCAAATACTATATATAAATTCTGAAAATAATTCTCAAAAAAAAATATTAATTTTTTTAATAAGTATTTTTTAACAAAGATTATTTGTAGTTATTAGCATTTTTTTGGATTTTTCAGTAATAGTACAAAACACCATATCGATTTCAATTAACAACAATAATTTTCAAATAAAATTCCAGAAAGCACGGTTTTATCACCAAAACCTAAATTAAACTTTGACAAACGGCCATCGTTGGCAACCCAATTGTAATGAAAATCTCGATCAGAAAGACCTATCGTGAGTAAAAAGTATAATAACTTCACTTTTGAGTGAAGGAATTGCTAGGTACTTTGAAGCTTTTGCTTAGCCATTTCCCAGAACAAGAACAGAGAATGTGTTTCAGTCGGAGCGAGGACAGCTATATATATTATAGTCATGAGGTTTAAATCAGTACCATTTTTTCCTCTATTTGCCACCGTTTTTTAACTTTCCGAAGAAGAAGTTTTCCCACAGAGAATCCGATTCGCTAATTTTATGTTTTCCCGACGTTGTTCTCGGAAAAAATTTGGTTGTGTGCGCGTGTGAGAATTTGTCTTTGAAAATGCAAACTTTGCAGTTTGTTGAAGTTTTTTTCGTAAACGACTGCAACGATTTGGAAAATTTAAAAGCCATTAGTTCAAACTTGATAAGGGATAGAAATATTTAATTTACCATACCGATAAGGGTTAGAAATGTTTAATTTAACTCGTTTAAATTTACTCAGTAAAATAAACAAGTTGAAAGAATTTTCTTTTTGCGCAATAGTGAATGTTACAATTCTTTAATAACAATTATGTCCTACTTGCATTCAATACGCACGCACTCTCGTATAAAATCTACTATTTAATTTGAATAAATATTATGCTAACTTTATAAAAGCAATACAATATTTTATTCTACAGTTTTTACTTAATTATAATTATTTATATTCTTTTGTAACTATTTTTAGATGTTTTCCTAAAAGATGAATAAGTTTCACATTTATCTTCTATTCAAGAATGATCTCTACTCAATTAATTTAATATTCAATTCTGTCTTTGAGCTTTCGCCTATTTTTTAGACATAGAAATATAACTTTCACGCAGCGCACATGTAAAGGATTTCTTGTCACCAAAAGCATTTCGATCATTAATTTTGAGTCAGATTCATACCCTTGTAAAAATATTATATCGAGAAATTTGTTTATGAAAGCCAAAATTTTATACTATAATTAATACAAATACAGATAGAGTAGGGCGGGGCACAAAGGTCCAATTTGAATTCTAGCAATTAGTTTGTAAAAACCAAACCAACGAAATCAAAACAAATAACACATATCAAACAAACAACTATCTTACTATGTTCAGTAAAATTCCCAGCTAATTTGCCATCTTAAAATGTTTTTTTTGCTATTTTTTAGAAGTTAGTCACAGACAATGCGCAAAAGGGCCCGTTATTTTCTAAAGCATAATCCAAATATTTATTTTCAGATATGATAAACAAAAAAATTCATAAATATATATATATATATATATATATATATATATATATTTACGTTAATACATATCTCAACATCAAATTCAGAATCATACAATATATAATATATATATATTGTTGGGCACCGCGTTGATGAACAGAAAGAGCTGTTGGCGCCGCTATATGCAAATCGGTGTTGTTGCTCTGGACCTTCCGGAGTTCCTGAAACTTACTTGCTGAAAATACTTGAGATTGATAAATGAAAAGACTATTTCAAAAACTTCACTTTATTTCACTTTAAGTACAAGGAACTCGGAGGTATTGGAAGAGAAGTGTTTGCCCGGCGACCGACAGATTAAGACTGATTTATTTCATAATTATTAAAACTAAAATCCTTTGAAACGTAGTGGGGATTTGTCTCGAATATTCTATGCAACGAAAAGGACAATGTAATGAATTTAGCTGATTAAACAAAATGTTATTCATGCGAACTTGGTGAGAATTGTTAACTAGGCGGAATGTCGATAATATGATCTTGCTGAGATTTGTCGATGTAGATTTATGATTTCGTGAGAGAATGCTAATGTCAGCTACTACGCAGTAGTCTGAGAAAAGTTAATATGAACCGTTAATATCAGCTAAAGCTCAGGGGTTCTAAGATTTCAGTCTGGACTTGTTAGGAATCTAATATTATGACAGTGGTTAGCAACTTGTAATATCAGGGGTGTACAACAATATATATATATATATATATATATATATATATATATATATATATATATATATATATATATATATCTTATATATAAAATTTTTCTGTAATGATGTATGAAAGGATACTCATCTTAAACGATTATTCGGATTTTGATAAATCTTTCTTAAGTTTGTTAAGGGATTTTTTTAGGATTTTTTGAATTATAAAAATATAGTTAGATTGTAAAAATAAATGAAAAAAAAATACAAAAAACCGCTTATCATTATTTGACATTGAAAATATTTGAGGCATTGTTTGGCATTGAAAACAAATGAAAACTATCATCTGCCAAAAATTTCAATTTATGAGTCTAGACCATATTAGAATATGTATATTAGATCCATGATTATGAATAAGATAAATGAAATGTCAACATTATTATTGCCATTGCTAAAGAAAAGGAATGCGGGCATTGAGGACCCCAAAAGCGTTCTTGGTAATAATGTATATTAAATTATCACTGATCACTAATCAAAAAATATGTAATTTGGATATTGTAATTACTAAAAACCAGTTAAAATATAATGCGAGATAATAAAAATTATAGGCAACATTATTAGAGCAATTATTTTGGGTGGAAAAATCCAAGGAAATATTGTACTTTTACCGTGGATACTATATATTATTTTTTTCTGAGTTTGTTATACCGTTTAAAAGACTTCAATTTCCAATATAATACGGGAATTGAGACTTATCATTTTATTTAAAGCAGTTTTACATTCAATATTGCTTATATTGATGTTTATGCGTTCTGGCGTGAAGAGTAATTTAAAAAACAATAATTATTATTTTTAGGTAATCGGTAAATATTAGTAGAGGATATTAAAAAATTGTAGACGTGGGTATAGGACAAGGTCTGTCGGGTCATCTAGTATATATATATATATATATATATATATATATACTATAATAATACAAATCTTTTTCACACGTTGAAGAAACATTAAAGCTTTGAAATGAATAAGCTCAGACTTTCTAACGATCGACCTAATCTTGACTCTTGTTTCAAACGTTGTATATCTTTATATCTGTGTAATGTACAATAGAGTTCCACTAACTTCCCACTGAGAATTAATTAAAAAGCAAATAGTGTATAATATCATAAAATAGCTTAGCTCGAACTGATATTATATCGGGAGAGTGTTTTCTTGTTGCCGCCGAGAATGCGTCCAAAGCTCTGAAAGCTCAAAGCTGAAAGCTACACAAGGACGCGGCCGACGGTCTATTAGCCGGGGTATAATAAAACCTATATAATCATATAATCATACTTTTCCGCCCTTGCTGTATTTTCCGTATACATTATATCCTTCCGCGGAGTAAATTTGACAATAATTTGTTCACGGGGTGCCTGGAAAAGGGTTGTTGCAAATATTTTCAAACATTCGAGAAAAGCAATTACTAAGGTATTATAAGGACGGCGATGAAGATAATATTATAACACGATATTCAGTATTCTGGTTACTCTAATAATACCACAAAACGTCGTTAGAGATTTAATTTAATTGCAGACAAGAAGTTGAAAGAGCTCTACAATTGTGAGCGTTACTCATGCGCTGATTTTTGTTTTGAATCATTTTTCGTGATGCTTGTAAATATTTAATATTAAGTATATAAGATAAAACTAAATTTTAAAAAGCTAGCTTATATCATTTGTAGGGCTTAGAAGTTCCAGGGTCGATACCCGTCTTGGAAATGAACCAGACTGGTTTTAAGCAGTAGGGACATCGGTTTTAACTTGAAAATATTAATAGCAATATGTTTTCAAGTAAAAATACACCCACTGTTGCAAATTAAAACTTATGATATCACCATTGATTTCTATTCTCATATAACACAATATATGACACATAAATATGCCAATCGTTGGGTTACATTCCAAAAAGCGACGTTAGTAGGATAAAAAAACTGTTTTGGTATATGAATATATAAAAACATGTATAAAATATTAACGTAGTGTTTACTTTCTTTTGTTTGTCATTTTATTTTTTATTATAATATTTTTAATAACATAGTTGCCAGAAAAAAATATATGATCGAAAATAAAAGAAAGTAAACACTACGTCAATATTTTATACATTTTTTTATATATTCATATTCCGAAACAGTTTTTTATGCGATATTATCGCCGATTTTAAAGTTTGAAATTAAAAATTATTGAAGAATTACTTCAATTTCATCATCATGCTAATTGAAGTTTGCTAACTTTAGTCTACGCCGTGGACAGTATGTTGATGAACCTGAAAGCCGAAATTAAGTAAATTTGATTGACGGCGTGAAAAAAGTAATTGTCGTCCTCCATTGGATTAGCGAAGCTGCAGCAGCCACAGATCCCCACCTTGATTGCCCACCTCATCGCAGTTCCTAATCGGATGACAACAATGCGCGAAAGGCTCACCAACATGAAGGCTTATCGATCGGAACTTCAGATTCCATCTAACCACACTCGTAAAAACGAAGAGGCTTGACTTTTTCATTCAACCTGGAATCGGTGCATTTTGCTTCCGACTTTGGAGTAAATTTAGGTAATGGCATCGGACAAGTCATACTTTCTTCTACTGTCAGAAATCCTATGCCTTACCTTATGAAATTCCCAAATATTATCTGCAAGGGAAGAACCGACCAAGATTCAATCGCTTTTCATAACCAGCATGGTGATGATAAGTCTTTCGAAGCAGCACTAATTATTCTAGAAGATATGTGGAGGATACTTAACCATGGCACTTAATAAATGTAATAGTTTTGAATAGTTTTCTTGACTTTATTTAAAAATATTGGAAATATATTATCTCCTATGAAAATAAATTTATTAAAATATGTATTTTTTATATACTATGTACATTTGTTTTAATTCTTTTGGCATGAATGCCGGTTTTCTGTTTAAGGTAATAAAAACGTATTTGAACTTTAATAAACTTTGTAAATCTTGTTAATATTAAGTTTATTGCAAAAATAATATAAAAATCGTAAACAATAAATTTAAGAGCAGTACAATAATATCAAAAATATATTTTGTACATAATATGTAATGTAAATTTCATATAATTTGATAAAAAATATATTTTGTCTGATTATTAGTGAATTGAAAATTAGAATTTGTTCATTAATTTTATCTTCTTTAATAGAGCGTTATAGTTCTATTATTGTTCATCAAGCATCTATTAAAGAATGATTTCAAAATGTTTGTAATTAAATTCATAATATTAGGAACTTCCAGTATGTCATTTAAAATTCTAGTAATAAAGTGTAAAGTTACTGGATTTCTCTAAAACTAATTTTATGGCTTCATTTTAAATTATTTGTATCTCATTAACTTCTTGTGAGGTAAGTTATAATAATCGCAAAAATCAAAAATGATAGTTTTATATCTTTACGTTTTAAAGAGTTGTGAATATTGTGGCATACCTTAGAAACGGATCAACCAAATTGAATGATAAAAAAACATTCGATTTGTATTGATAAGGAGACTTACTGATTAGTTTCTGGCAAAGGCAGGTCCAACCGTTTCGAATATTTCGGCAAAATGCGACAAAAATGGCAATCCAGTTATTGAAAGAACTGAGCGTCCGATTTGAATGATTCAAAAATTTTACTTGTATGGACCGCGTTGATAATTAATCCAGAAAAAAATAATAAAAAAATGGTATTTGGTGAAATTAATCAGAAATTTTATGAGGATTCGAATAATTCGTACACATTATGTGTTTTTGGGTTTCGTACCAAGATTTTTAATTTTGAAGTTTATTTATATGGTTCAAACAAATGTTATCGACATTTTCTGCAGTATAGAATAACCGACTTATATGATTAAAGAAGCATTCAGTTCGTACTCGATCGCAAGACGTTTTCGCAAAAGGCGCGGCTAGCCGTTTCGGAGGTATGGAGCGCAAAGGGTGTAAAAATAATTTCGATCTGAATATTGCGAAAAACATTTTGCTTATGTATACCATGTAAAGAATAATTCAAGTTACGGTACAGGAAGCTTCAGCAATTTGACTTAAGACACGATGCCTTAAACAACTTATTTCAGTTATTGACTGAAGTTCAAATTGCTTCAAGTCAAAACCCCACTTTCGTTCTTTCTCATATCGACTATTAAATTTCATTCGTTGTTCGTTGTTACCCCTTTCGTATTACAATTAATATGGATGAAAAATCACCCTTTGGCAACTTTTTTTCTCGAAACCACTATGAATTCATTTTATAACGTAATTAAAAACGTGGATTGTTTTACAACGAAGTATAATTCATTTGTGTAACTTGCGAATTGGTAATTGCAAAACCAATTTGCAAGATAAATAAATCAAAGGTAAATAATCGCTGGAAGAGTTATAAGAAGAAAACTCTTATAATTACTTAGAAAAAATATAAGCTGGACTTTTTTAATTTGTTCTAGGGAACGTTTAATTACGCGCAACAAAAATATCACATTACTTATATATTTGAATACTATATTTGCTCTTCTAATTTTTATTATCTCTCCTATTTTATTTTGCATATATGTTAAAAAAAATACCTGCGGGTCTTTTCGTCAATAGGAATCGATTGTTTTTGAATGAAAAGTAAAGATATGAAAAAGAAAATATTTTTGATTTTTTGCGATTACTATAACATATCTTACGGGAAATTAAATATCATATAAATATAATAATAATATATAAATATAAAACATTTAAAAAGAATAATTCATTTGATTCATTGATTTTCCGATGTAAGTTATAGTCAGTAGCATATCGCTTTTGTAATTTTGCTGTAATTCACTACTCTGTGGAAAAAGTAATAAGTATAATTGAATGCATTTATTTCTAAGTTAACGAGAAAATGGCTGGCAAAATAAGTGCGCATATTGAGAAATATATTTTTCTATTTAATACATAATATATATAAAAAGTGTAGAAAAACATCATTATTATATAAATAATTATAATTATCTTCTATTCGAAAAATAAATGCTAATTCTACTAAATCACTGTCGATTATGGATTGGTAAATTGATATTTTTGCAAAAAACTGAATAATATTTTTATTTCATTTGATTTATTCAAGATGTCTGATAATAAGGATTTTTGTTGTCAATGGAGTCCCTATTACAATTCGAGTTTCAAATTGAAATCATTAAATTACAAGAAACTAAGGAGGCGATTCTGCCATAAAATAGACCAATGTTATGGAATGGCTCTGTTATGTAAGCAGTTTTCATACAAAATCGTACAAAAAACTGTCAAAAGCCATGTGAGTGCTTTGCAGTCAGGCGTTTCAGATAGAATACGAACAAATCCAAAAAATATTATGTTATCTGAGGTATGGCTTGATAACATACGAGTGAAGTTGTATCATGCTGTGCCTGATCGCACAGCAAATACATGGAATTTGAATAGTATTTAGTATCATTTTGTATGAAAACTGGAACATGACATAACATGAATAAAGAATCGGCCTATATATGCACTTATCATCTCCTGTTGATTTTATATTATTTTTATGAATTTCCAATATCAAGTTTTCCTCGGGTTAAAGCATATTTTTTAGACTTTTATTTTATTGCATTTTCATTACGTAATAATTTTTTTACAAGAAAAATTAACGATGTGGCTTTGTTGTCCGAGCTTAATGAATGTACCTAGTATTACTCATACGAATGAAATCTTTGTGAACGGTCACGTTTTAAATGACGACGACAAATGAGTATACAGAAGTATATTTGTATTTTATTTTCATTATTTTTAATATAATACAATCAATCAAAATCTGTAGGCAGTTTCCAGAAAACTATCAGCTAACTGAAAATAATGTTAATAAGAATTCCTCTTGTGAAAACTTATTGCTACTAGAGGTTCTTTGGCTTGAGATCAACTGACCATTTTTACCTAATTTTCCATTCGGTGGTAGTTTATTGAATTTTTGCATAAGTGGATTGGGATAATATCTTATTTTCTCGTGGTGCTTTGGCATTTCTATCTCCTTGAATTTTAGGGTTTTTATGAATAGTTTCATTGAACACTAGCAATGGGACATTTACTTAAGTCCTTAATATTTTTGATTGTGCTCTTTGTATTATATTGGAATTTCTACATTGTTCATTCTGATCATTCCTGAGCAGCGTAAAGAAATAATCTCTAGATTTTTTAAATTATTTTTCTTAAATTTTGCATAATATACTAATAAATGTATTTACATTAATTACATATATATTTCATAATTCTCGCTTCGAATTTTCTTTGCAAAAACCTATGTGATGTGGTTTTTGTTAAAACGGACCAACTGTTTTTCCGAGTTACGGAAACAAAGTCGTAAAAACTACTTTTTGGATGCAAATAATGCGTACTTTACATATGCATATCAAATTGGCAGTATTACAGAGATTTTAATAATCTGTAAAAAATATTCGTATGAGTTTCATAAGTTACATATAAATTACCCCAGAGCAGTGACTCCCAAAGTGAACTCTAATGCGGCCCTTGACAAAATTCAAAGTCCGCCAAAAGAAAATAAAAATTCTTATAAAAAGTTAAAAGAAAATACTATTTTTATAAGTTATAGTAAATGTAGTAGAAGTAGACATTTGATTTGTGGTAGCAATATTGTTGAGAATGTAGAGACCCTATTTACAAACTGTTGAAAGGTTTGGCAAAATTCTACTTCTGAGACTGTTATAATATTTCTGGATATTTTTAAAAGATAAGACATCGTTGAAAAATAAACAATAGAAAGAGGTTTAGCGTTATTACTAATCTCTTAGCAAAAATTATGTGGGTAGACATCATTAGCCAGGAGATGTAAGATTAAACCGAACAAAATTGTTGCCAAATGTTATTATTTAAACCGTCACTTTTTACTTACTATATTTTTTCATTGTCATATTAAATTCATTTAATAAATGTATAAATTAACATGCAATTTCACTTTTAATATTTAATGACAAACTTAAGTACAGTTAAAAATTTATAAAAAAAAGCATCGTGTATATGGGGAGGGGAGACAAACTCCAAGAGGAGTCTGCAAGACAAAACGGTTTGGGAATTATATTATTGTACTAGTGGTGCATGGCATCGTGTCTTAAGACAAACTACTGATAAAATTAGATATTTGATATTTTTTTTAATTTTCGGAAAAAATTAACTTATTCGAATAATTTGATTTTTTTTATACATCAATCTTTGTTGAAAACTTTGAATTATTTTTCAAAGCAATCGTGTTACGTAGCTGTTTAGAGACGAAATATCGAAGCGCGTAAGCGTCTTATGCAGTCTAAGGGATAAACATTGGTACGGAAATATAAACGATATTTGTTTTTATTAATTAAATCTTTATAAAACATGTTATATGTTTTTGTAATTATTCAAATCGATTGATCGTGTTCCGTCGTCGTTCAAATCGTCGACGAAAATTTGTATCCGCATACACACACAAACACATAAATCCAATTTCACGTTTAATTTCAGTATTTTGAAAAATTCAAAATTTTCAATATCTTAAAAGCAATAAAAGTTTTGGATATTGAAAAAAAAATGAAATGTTAGGTTTTCTGCAATTATATGTATTTTTACTTATTTCCAATATATCAATTAATTCCCATATACATATGCATATCGCTAAATATAATACTATATCATTTGTTGGAGCTAATAGAATAATACAGAATAGTGTATGAATCTTCTGTTCCCGATCTAGTGGTAAATAACCGAGTAAATGGTGCAGAATCAAATTGATAGTGACAGTAGTAATCAACAGTCAAATATAGGAAATGTGACTATGGATTCTCCTCAAATAGCTATTATATTATATGTGATAGCTACAGGGTGAATAAATCGTTCTTCGATAAAGATTAAAAAAAATTAATGTTGTGATATACTGTATCTAAAATAAATTGATTTAACTGATAAATTTTTAACAACTTGTAAAATAAAAAATATTAATTAATCGGATAATATCTGGGTTTTTGCAAACATGGACTTATTTTACAAACCAGAAATTCTATGCTTCTCATGTAAAATTTAAAAATTTATTTTTATTCATCGCGTGCAGTCAAATTGACCTAAATTTGACTGCACTGAATTAAAATTATTTATAAATAAATAAAAACTGAATTTGAATATTAAAAAGTTGTCTATTTTCATATTTAATTTAAATAATTGATTCATTGTTTACTATATAAAAAATGAAGAAATTTTCATGGACTTTTATCTAAATTTATGTTTATATAACTTCTAGAAGAAATTATTATAAAAAACGAAAAAAATCAAATATTTATACAGAATGCCATGCGCATAAATAACTACTTATTTGACTTTTCTCACATTGTTTACCAATTATTTTAGTCAAAAACTTGACGCAAATATATTTGTTGTTTCGTAACTTTTATAAAAAAAATTGGCAAGTTTTTTGTCCACACATAGCCGAACTTATGGACAGTGTTGATAAAAACTTGAATTTCTTCAGATTTTGATGATGTATATCGAGTTATAACAACTAAAACAAAAATTCGTATCTAAAAATGAATTTACTCATATCTCTCTATACACACTTCACGTATTTATTTATCTAGGATCAAAATGTTGAAATACACCAACTACAAGTTTTTTACTTTATGTTACATTTCATAGCCATCTGGTCTACCACATTTTTACCGAACACTTACCGAATAGTTTTCAGAACACTTTTGCTGCTTTCTCCTTTTTCTATTGGAAAATGTTTGAAACTTGGAGCAAGCATTTTTTCGGTTTTTGAATTACCGAGATAGTAATGAAATTTGATGTACACAAATTCCTTCAAAATTTGTGGATGAATTTATTAGTTTTATAACAACGAACTATCTAATTGAAGAATTGAACAATCTCTTCTTTTGTCATTTATTTCCCAAATAGGAAACCCACTCATTATATATTTACTATTGACTGTACATTTTGTCCAAAACTTTATTCTGTTCATTTGGTATAAATCTAAACCTATATTTCGATGAAAACAACTTCCCAAATAACATTATTTTCCAGCGGTCAAGTTGACCGACAACGGTAGTTACGTCACATATCAATTTTTTTCGGAAAATAGAAAAAATAATCAAAATTTAAGAGTGAAAAAAATATTATTAAAATGTTCTAAGAATTGTCATATAGTTTGGAATTAGTATTTTAACGTTTGAAAATGTCTTTGTAAGCTAATACATAAAGTTAGAAACGGTCATTTTGATCGGCATTGGTAGGTTTAGTATTAATATTTATTCGAATATGTGTTTGTTTTGTACTATTTTAAGGTGGATCTTACTCATAGAATATTATGTATACAATATATTTCTCACAATTTGCCATCAATAATAATCATAAATAGTTCGTCTAATTTTAGTGTATTTTTTATTTCAGCCGGTTATCGCGAGTACCACTGCGGTCCAATAAAATATTTTCCATCAGAAGAATACAGTCCTGATCCGAATGATTCTACGCAGGCAATACCATGTGAGTAAATAAAATTATTATAAAAACGCAGACTTATATTTGAGCTTTCAATTATTTAAAGTTTTGCATTTTCATTCTATTTATATGTTAAATAATATTGAAAATATATCACGTTTTTTAATCGAAATTTTAATGCTGATATTTACTTTTTGCTATACAAATTTACAATTCGCCGTTGTGAATTCTGAAAAAGTAGTTGTCAGTAGAGTCCTTTATTAACGTATTTTACAATGTGTATTAATTGAAAATGAACACAGTTTTCATTTAGGTCAAGTTTGTTGATTAAGTGTATTTTTTGTTAGACTTTACCAATATATAGGATAGAACTGGGCATAAGGATCCAATTTGTCTCTCAGTATTATACTGCCAAAAACAAACATTACAATTCATAATACTATAGTTTTATCGTTTATTGAATCTTAAAAATTTTCTTTAACAAACTCTAAAAAGCATTATCAAAATCCGAATAACGGTTTAGGAGAAGTATCAAATCAAACACCCGTAGAGAAAAATTTTATATATAAGATAACATATCGTAAAAATAGTTAATTTTTATGTTATACACGTTTGTATAAAGTTAAATATCCAAATTACATATGTGAGCGTAGTTAGTGGATCGATTAGAATTGAAATGCATCGGTTTGCACTGTTGTTGATTATCTGTTGTAATCCGCCATTGCGCTCTCATTCATTTGCGATTTTCACCGAATTCAATGTGATTTAATCTGAAATTTGCGGTCTTCGAATTGGGTACATTAACATTAACGTGGCAACTTTGCCATACTTAACGTATGAAGATTATTCTCGATTCGAGTCACAGGATTACAAACCGCACAATACGTCAAACAGTAGGCGAACAGAAGCCTAGTTTTTATGGTGTGCGTTACTGTAATTTATCAAATAAATAAATGTCCCTTGTCGCACAAATCGCTTCGCATAAATCAAGTCAACAGAACACTCGCACACGAAATGAAACAGTTCCTACTTACTTTATATGCCACATGTCTTTTTTCTGTTTGGACATTACTTCATAGTCTCCTCAAATACTTAGAAAATTTTTTTATTCGAGTGAGAAATAAATGTGAAAAATGCTCGACATTTTCACTTTTTATATATTCAGATTTACTGCTAGTGAATCTCTGAAGAACATATCTTAACAAAAACATCAATGCAAAAAAGAGACAAGTTTTTCAGAGCGCAGAAGTTCATCACAAAGATGGGATGAATATGTATTATACAGAGCCAAAATTATGTTTAATAGTTTTCACTTAATCCTCTGAATGATGAATAGTGTTTCATAGATCGCAGATTGAATAAAAAGTTTATAATACCATGTTGATACAAAATTATGCATGTAACAATTATTATTTCTAAAGATTATAATCACATTTTCTAATTAGAACTATATACTTTGCATTTTATTAAAAATGAAATTTCTTAAAAAAAACGACTTGATTTAAATTTATTTTAGATAATGGAGTGGTTTTTTGCATCCACTATCAAAATTATCCGCGATTATTATATGAGTTCTCTAGTATTATTATTAGTAGGTGCTAAATTATAGCATGAGATCAGTATAATTAACTATTAAAAATAATTTATTTATTAAATAATTAATTATTTTAGAATAATAAAACCAAGATGATTTTGTTAGCATTTTGTGATCAAACGTACAACTAACATAATTATTTTTCTTGCATATCTACTAATATCAGTTTATTTATTTTTTCTCAAACCTTTTTCTTCTAAATTTATAGGAACTAGAATAGAAATTAAAAAAATATGTTGATCATAAATTAATAGTTTTAAAGCTAAATAACAGTTTTAAATCATGTTGAAAAGTGTAGTATTTGCTTAGGTGATATTTTTCTTACTTGGCATTTGTTGTCATGTAAAATACTAGTAGATAAAACGCATTTTTAACGAAAATTGTAATTTTTATAGCGCTAATCATGGCAAAATATGGATTTGAACATATATTTTAATATTTTACATGCCAGTAATAACTTTGTATACATCTATGTATAAGTAACAGTTATTATTAAAATAAATCGAACAAACAGCTTATTTTTGACCTTTTAGGAGCTATCTCAAAGCAATGATGAGAACTTGTTCGAACAAACATACTTCATCTTTTTTCTTTTGGACCTTATCTTAAAATCAATTTAGTTTAGACTCTCACCACCATATCCTGGCACAACCGTGCCCAGTCTTTCCTACTATTTGCTGGTTGTAAAATTCCGTGAAAACTAATAATTGAAAATTGAACTATTGCAAGTGCTCGAGTTTAAGTGGTCATATTTTAATATGCAGATGATGCAAAATTTTTCGATTATTATTAATTTTTAAAATAACAGCAGGTGAGTGTAATCGTTGGCATATATAATTATTATTCACAGCAAATCTGATCTGTATTTTACTTAAATCTCTAGTTTATATTCTGATATAAACGTGGAAATTTTACTGTTAACGCCTAAGGCTCAACTCTATTCTGAATCATTCGAATATATTTTAATACTTTTCTAACAGGATAAAAATTATAAAACTTAATCCTTCATTGTAATATATCCTGCCCTTTGCAGAGCCTCAAATATGAATCCTTCTTTCCAAGAAACTAGTTTTCCTTGAACTCGATTCAAACAAATCGCAGGTCGACAACTTATTAGACAAAAATGTAATGGGATGTCGCTTAAATCCATAAAACTAACCGGTCAAGAAAATAATATAAAAATATAGAAAACTTTGTAAATCAGTAATATCTCAAACTTCATCTAAGTAACGAGACTAAAATCAACATTCAAACTAGCAACAAGAAACATTAACGCAACTTTAGATCAACGTAATATTTTATCTAAATATATGTACAATAATTAAAACTATCTATTATTTTTCTTCTAATTTAATCGGTCTGATTTAGCCACTATTTAATTATATCTGGTCAAAGTGTACTAATCGGCAGCATCTTGGTGGATCACGAGCTTCTATTTATCTATCATCATTTTAGTCTATCTGTTGAATGTCATAACAGTTATTAATGAAATATAAAAGATAAGTTTTTTTATTAATAAAATATTTTATATTACTCCTTAGTATTTGTTTTCTTACACTAGCATTTCACTTTGACTCTAATATTTTTTTTTAAATAAGTTAACATTTTCAATGATAATTTTAATTAGACTAGAAGAACCTATTTTATTAATAAATAAACGTTTTTGATTTATTATTATAAGAAGTTTCTATATGATTTATTTCATAACAAAACGAGTTGCTACCCTATATGAGATAATAAATACCTTTAATTATTATTGTTCATATAGTTTCATCCGGTGCCCCACCTCTGCATTTTTGTATACTGCTCCGCATACTTTTTTCTTCGGCTCCGCAAATTGGCACTATCGCCATCGTTACGATTCTTTCAGTAGAAACACTTGCAAGAATAGTTGAATTGTCTAAATGTTTGGGTTAAGGGTTAGCTATAAAATTGAATTATTGCCTAAAGAAGAGCATGAACTATTCACCTATTTGTTTTATTACTTTCACATCCGTGAAATTGTCCTGAATTGTATTTACGACTTTCTGTGGAACACTCCATTTATCTTTCTTGTGGCTTTTCGGTAGTCGTGCTAGAAAGTAATGGCTTTTAGAATATTTGAAATTGTTTTTGAAATATTCACTCAAAATAGTAGCTATATATATGTATATATATATATATATATATATATATATATATATCAATCTTCCTTAACATAATATAAATAGCTAACTACAACAGTGGGGTGCATGGCATCGTGCCTTAAGACAAATTGCTGGAACTTCCCGTACCAAAATTAAACATTTGAGGAATGAAAATAATCAATAGTTGTTTTGAATAATTTTAAATCGAATATTTATTATAAATACATAAAATACATATTGTAAATTTATAAGTGCTTATCAAATTGGGTGACGAGCGTATTCTACAAACAACTTATGTGTATGTTTACACGAAATTTGTTTTTTTAATCTGTTTTTAAAAAGATGTATTTCTAAAAATTAAAATATTTTTAAATTTTTTAAAAAGATATATTTTTAGGTTATGTCTTGGCGTTTCTTAGTTGCACATGTATACAGTTTCGTCTGTTGCTGACTTAATATTATAAATTCATATGGATTGGAATTTATATTATCATTACATATTATTATGAATTTTTGCAAATTATGCCGGGGCGAGCACAGCCTAGTGGATAGTATGCTCGCCCCCCAACGCCAGGGTACTTGGTTCAAACCCCCACGTTGGCATAAAGTTTGTACCATCAAATTCAAAATTAAAATACGGACTTTGAAAGTTGAGTCTGAAAATTTGGAGTAAGAAGAGAAAGTGTTAGAATACACGAAGAGAAAAAGGAAAAATGAAGAAATAACTCGAAGAAAGGAGTTGATTAGAATTAGCGGTCGGAAGATAGAAAAAACTAATATTGGGAGATAGATAGAATGAAGAAATCAGTTGAAGAAAAAAAATGTAATAAATAAATGTAATTAATACAAATTAAAATATATTTATTATTTTAAACATACATTTAAACACACAAGCAAAATGTTTTTTGAATTAATCTAATAGGATGATCCGTTATCTCAAAAAGTGCATGACCATTTTTACACCCTTTGGGCTCCATACCTTTGAAACGTGCCTTTTGCAAAAACGTCTCGCGATCGAGTTTTTTCAATGATTCAAATCGGTTATTCCATACTCACGAAAATGTCGATGACATTTGTTTGAACCATATAAATGTAAATATAAACTTTTAAATTCAAAATCTTGGTCCAGAAACCCAAAAAAATTGACACAAAATGTGTACACATATCTAATGAATATTTCTGACCGTCAAATGGCATTTTTTTAGCTTATTTTTATTGAGAGTCTATAACCGCTGGACCTGTTTTCCAAAAATTTGAACAGATCTTCGTCTTGTCAATACAAATAAAATGTTTTTTGAAATATCCAAATCGGACGCTCCGTTCTCTCAAAAACAGAATTACGGCTTTTGGCTTTTTTTACCCCGTATGCTTGAGACTACTAGACCTGTCTTTACCAAAAATTAATCAGCACGTCTCCTCATCAATACGAATCGAATGTTTTTTGAATTATTCAAATCGGTGTTCCCGAAATAGTCGATGAAAATTTGTATCCGCACACACACACGCATACACATCCATTTTTTTCTAAGGTATGCCAAAATGTTCAGAAACTTGAAACGTAAAAAAAATTTATATATTTTTGATATTTTTTACTATAACTTACCCTACGGAAAGTTAAAAATTAAATGATACATTTGATCCTGTCACAATTTAAGGATTTGTGGATTTTTTTATCAGTATGATAATTAAGATAGTTTAGAAGATACAGAGAGTAATTTGAAATGATCTCATCCAATAAATGTGATGGGTGGAAGTAAAGTCATGATATACAACGTCGTAAAGCTCAAAAATAAGTGGAACTACAAACTGAAATGTTTTATCCTTCGGAGTGCTGTGCTAGAGAATTTAATATGTTCAGCACGTCTTTTGTAACAAAATGACAAGTCAGTAAATACTTGTGTAAATTATTATTTTTTAAAAATGAATTAATATTTTTTGCATTATTTAGTTGACCAAATACATTAGTTAAATATCATCACTTATCGATTTACTATTACAAACTTCACTTATATGCTTTATAAGTTATATACTTTAATTTTTATCTGTTTAATGTTCACTAAAAAGGACAAGAAATACATGTCACAACCGTACCCACAAAATTTGTCGAAACCGTACCCAACACACACTTTTGGAGACAAATCATTGTTATGACTAAGCTAAATTATCAAATTGTAAGCAAAAACTAGTTTCTAGTAAATAACTACTGATATTCAACTCACAGGAAAATAATAAACAAAGTGATTATTGATATTGATAAACAAAAAAACTTACTTTTGGCTCTATAAAAGCTGTTTGGTCTACAGATCGAATCTTGTTTGAACAAACAAACTTCATCTTTCTCCCTTTGGACCCTATCTCAACATCAGTATAATTTAGCTGTTATGACGACTGGCACTAACGTAACCTGGCACAACCAATCGTATCCAGTTACTCCTACTATAAATTTTTCTATATTTAATGTAAATTTTAACTATACATATGTTATCACAACAGAACTTAACGGAAAAAATGTTTTTCAAATTGTCTTCTAAATAATCACAATAACTATATCAAAAACTGTCTAAATATTGATCAACTTGCCTGTTTTGAAGATTTATAGTCGATACCCATGAATAAAACTGTGAATGAATGAGCTGTGAATAAATGGGACGGCGCCGAAGTTTTGCCCGTCTATCCCTTCGCAACTTGCATTTCCGATTTGATAAGAATGGCGTTGTTTACACATTTGAAATACAATTCTAAAGTTTTGAATACAAATTATCCACATAAAAATTCTAGCAAAGGCATCTTAAGCAATTCTCTGTTTTTTCACATATATCGTATATGCAAACTTAGTTTCTTCAAACGGAAATCCGGTATATTCATATTAGCATAATGAAATAAATATACATTTTTATTAAAAAATTTAAAAAAATCAATAAAACTATTTTATAAGAGTTTTTTAGAATATTATGATATAAAAAGCAGAAAACTGTTTAAAATTATTACATCCAAAAATACATGGTTAAAATCTACACACATTTGTTTTTCTTACTAATAACATCAAGCACAGAGGTCGAATCGATCGATTGGTATAATTAGTGCTGCTTCGAAAGACTTATCATCATCACCATGCTGGTTATGAAAAGCGATTGAATCTTGGTCGGTTCTTCCTTGCAGATAATATTTGGAAAATTCATAAGGTAAAGCATAGGATTTCGACAGTTGAAGAAAAGTATCACTGTCCGATGCCATTACCTGAATTTATTCCTTAGTCAGAAGCAAAATTTACTGATTCAAGGTTGAACGTAAAAGTCAAGCCCCTTCGTTTTACGAGTGTGATTAGATGGAATTTGACGTTCCGATCGATGAGCCTTCATGTAGGGAGCCTTTCGCGCATTGTTTTCATCCGATTAAGAACTGCGATGAGGTGAGCAACCAAGGTGGGGATCTGTGGCTGCTGCAGCTTTGCTAATCCAATGGAGTACGACGATTATTTTCTTCAAGTCATTCAAAAAAATTAATTAATTTGGGGTGGCGGTCCATCAACATACTGTCAAATCATAGATTAAAGTTAGAACACTTTATTACCACAAAGTGCTAATTGAATTGTAGCAATGTTTTAATAACTTTAAATTTTCATCTTCAAAAGTAGTAAATATTATTGTTTTCAAAAATGGTTTAAAAAATAAATTATAAAAACATGTATCAAATATTGATGGAGTGTTTACTTTCTTTGTTATCTATTATGATTTTTTTCTGGCAAGTATGCCAATAAAAAATATTATAATGGAAAACAAAATGAAACGATAGTAAACGTACGTCAGTATTTTATACATATTTTTATAAATTTATATTTTAAATCAGTTTTTTAAACAATAATAATTGTTGCTTTTGAAGTTAGAAATTAAAGTTAATGAAACATTGCTACAATTTAATTGTAAAAGTGTTCCAACTTTAATCTATGATGTGGACAGTATGTTGATGGACCTCGAAGCCGTAATTAAATAAATTTTTTGGACGACTTGAAGGTAACGTCGTCCTCCATTGGATTAGGGAAGCTACAGCAGCCACAGATCCCCACCTTGGTTTGCTCACTCATCGTAGTTCTTAATCGGATGAAAACAATGCGCGAAAGGCTCACCTACATGAAGGCTCATCGATCGGAACGTCAAATTCCATCTAACCACACTCGTAAAAACGAAGGGGCTTGACTTTTTCATTCAACCTGGAATTGGGGGATTTTGCTTCCGATTATGGAGTAAATTCAGGTAATGGCATCGGACAAGTCATACTTTCTTAAACAGTCAGAAATCCTATGCCTTACCTTATGAAATTTCCAAATATTATCTGCAAGGGAAGAACGACCAAGATTCAATCGCTTTCATGATCAGCATGGTGATGATAAGTCTTTCGAAGCAGCACTAATTATTCTAGAAGATATGTGGAGTAGACTTAACCATGGCACTTATTAAATGTAATAGTTTGAATAGTTTTCTTGACTTTATATAAAAAATATTGAAAATATATTCTCTATTATGAAAATAAATTTATTTTTAATTTGTTTTAATGTTTGGCATGGATGCCGGATTTCAGTTTAAGCCAAGAAAAATGTGTAATTCGCTTAGCTACGATCATGCTACGGGGGATGACACAATCTGACTTTGTTCAACATAAGGATTTCTAAAAAAAATTGAATTCGATAAGGATCTAAATTAAATTCAATTAATAATATCAAGTATGAATGGGAATGAAGACTTTTCAGAAATCACCGCATTCATCACTCGAAGCCTCAT
>NW_020538040.1:37950244-37972866 GCF_003426905.1 Ctenocephalides felis | reverse complement strand
GTGAGCCTTTTGCGCATTGTTTTCATCCGATTAGGTACTGCGATGAGATGAGCAACCGAGGTGGGGATCTGTGGCTGCTGCTGCAGCTTCGCTAATCCAATGAAGGACGACCTTCTTCAGAATTACCTTCTTCACATCGTCCAAAACGTTTAATTTCGGCTTGGAGATCCATCAACATACTGTCCACATCATAGATTAAAGTTAGAACACTTTAATTAACACAAAGTGCTAATTAAATTGTAGCAATGTTTTAATAACTTTAAAATTTTAACTTCAAAAGTAGCGATTATTATTTTTTTAAAAAATTGGTTTAAAATATAAATTTCTGAAAACATGTATAAAATATTGACGTAGTGTTTACTTTCTTTTGTTTGCCATTTTGTGTTTTTATTATAATATTTTTATTAGCATAGTTGCCAGAAAAAATATATCATAGTAAACAAAAGAAAGTAAACACTACGTCAATATTTTATACATGTTTTTAGAAATTTATATTTTAAACCAATTTTTAAAAAAAATAATAATCGCTACTTTTGAAGTTAAAATTTTAAAGTTATTAAAACATTGCTACAATTTAATTAGCACTTTGTGTTAATTAAAGTGTTCTAACTTTAATCTATGATGTGGACAGTATGTTGATGGATCTCCAAGCCGAAATTAAACGTTTTGGACGATGTGAAGAAGGTAATTGTCGTCCTTCATTGGATTAGCGAAGCTGCAGCAGCCACAGATCCCCACCTTGGTTGCTCACCTCATCGCAGTTCCTAATCGGATGAAAACAATGCGCGAAAGGCTCACCTACATGAAGGCTCATCGATCGGAACGTCAAATTCCATCTAACCACACTCGTAAAAACGAAGAGGCTTGACTTTTTCATTCAACCTGGAATTGGTGGATTTTGCTTCCGATTATGGAGTAAATTCAGGTAATGGCATCGGTCAAGTGATATTTTTTTCAACTGTCAAAAATCCTATGCCTTACCTTATGAAATTAGCAAATATTATTTGCAAGGGAAGAACCGACCAAGATTCAATCGCTTTTCATAACCAGCATGGTGATGATAAGTCTTTCGAAGCAGCACTAATTATACTAGAAGATATGTGGAGTAGACTTAACCATGATACTTTTTAAATGTAATAGTTTTGTATAGTTTTCTTGACTTTATATAAAATATTTGAAAAATATTCTTTCTTATGAAAATAAATTTATTAAAATATGTTTTTTTTTTAATATACAATGTACATTTGTTTTAATTTTTTAGCATGAATGCCGTATTTCTGTTTAAGGTAATAAAAACGTATTTGAACTTTAATAAAAATTTATCTTCATTTTTTCTAAAAATCTTGTTAATATTAAATTTGTGGCAAAAATAATATAAAAATCGTAAACAAAAAATCGTAAATAATAAATTTAAGGAGAGCTTAATGTTATCAAAAATATATTATGTACATAATATGTAAAGTAAGTTTCATATAATTTGATAAAAATAATATTTTGTGTAATTATTAGTGAATTGAAAATTAGAATTTATTCATGAATTATATCTTCTTTAATAGAACTTTATAGTTTTATTTTTGTTCAACAAGCACTTATTAAAGAATTATTTCAATTTTTTTGTAATTGAATTCATAATTTTAGGAACTTCTAGTCTGTCATGTAGAATTCTAGCAATGAAGTGTAAAGTCAGTGAATTTCTCTAAAACTAATTTTATGACTTTATTTTAAATTCTTTGTATTTTATTAACCCCCCCTGCAAAAATGTGTCACAATTTTTATAATTGCTAAATTGTTTGAGTAGTTATCTTGATTAATATAAAAAATAACACCTGGGATTAGTTGAAACAGAACCTTGGGGCTAGTTTTTTTTATATTTTCTCAAAATATCTTATTATATTGAGACTAGTTGTCACATACAAAAATTCTATGCAGATTCAAGTGAAGATGATTGGGTGGAATTCACAGTTTGTAAGATGTGGGCACATGTAAATTGTGTTACAAGAGACACTATATCATTCATTTGTATTAAATGTAGTTTACGTTGATTTATGATAAGAATTTATATTACAGGAGACAACATATATATATTTTATTTGTATTAATTATAGTTTGCGTTGATGTATGAACAGAATTACTTAAAGACAAGTCAATTTTCTTAAAAATAAGTAGAGAATGAATTAGAAGCATTATTTTTTGTTGTTACTACTAGCCCCGGTAGATGTTACAACTAGCCTCGAACAGAAGGTAAGTTGTAACACCGCACATTTTCTAGAAATTGATTAATTGTGAATGAACAAAATTTGTGGATATATTTGTAACTGATTCGGTAGAGGAATAGTTAACCCTCCGTCGGTCGGATATTTTTTCACCTTCGAACGGTCGGAAAGGTCTGGCTGGACCACCATTCATTTTACATGCATTTATATGGGATAAATGAGTTTTTGGTGTCTTATGTATTAACGATTATATAAAAAAATCAAGAAATATAAAAAAATCGTTGCTTTTTTGTTAATTAATCTCTTTTAAATCAATGAAAAACAATATTTATTATTTTTCGGCGTCTTTGAAATGAATGTGTGCATTACTCATCCGATTTTCAGTGTTTGCGATTATCAATAAGTTTGGTAGGTTTTCAAGGAACTCTCGTCAGGAAAATACTAACATTCATGTTAGAACACATAGCAAAGAATATAAACAACGCAGTTTGAATAGAAAATACCATGAAAAACGACAAAATACTGGTTTAAATATATCAAAAAGCGTATATTTCATACAAAATGTATGGGTGGTCTAGACAGACCTTTCCGACCGTTCGAAGTATAAAAAACTTAATATCCTTATAATTATCCTTCTGTACATTTTTTCGTCCTGATTTTTTCATTGATCGATAGCTAATGAAATTTTAGGAAAAGTCAAGAAATTTCAAGTCGATAGGATCACTAGAAGTATTTTTTATTTTTAATTGAAGTCGAAAAAAGTCTGGCCAGACCACGCCGACAGACGGAGGGTTAAAGCATCTATTTATCTTTATTCATTTACAAAAACCAACTGTTACAACAAGTTCCTAGCTCCCCTACATTACCTTAATGTTAGAATTTGGGATAAACACTAAAGAAATTTTCACAATATTTACAAGTTGTACATCTACCTAATTATATTTAGGTTGTATATCAACGTAAGAAGAAGAAGAGAGGTTCAGTCGTTTCTGAGATACGGAGCCAAATGTGCAAAAAATGGCTGTTTTTGAGAGTAATAAGCATCCGATTTGAATGATTTACATTAGATTACTTTTTGCTTGTGTTGACGAAATGATTGCTTTTGGGTAAAGAATTTTTTTTTATATAATTTTTTTTTAATTTTCAAAAAGATTACTCTCTTTTTGTAAAATAAGAGTAATGAAAGTTACATTATTCATAATATACTATTTGAAAACATTTAATATTTCCCGAATATATTATTAAGGTACGGGAACTTCCAGCAATTTGCCTTAGGGCACGATGCCACTCATCACTAGTTTCCTTTTCTCCCAGCTAACGGTTGATACGTGACAACCCTATTCAATCTCTCCTACTAGTATATAATTAGTCTCGTGTATAAATATTATATATATATATATATATATTATATATATATATATATATATGTATATATATACATATATATATATATATATATATATATATATATATGTATGTGTATTTTTATGGTTATTTAATTTATTATTTAAAAGGGATTAGTCAAGTAGGTGCAGCTTTGCGTGCGTGATGCGCTGACATGCATTTACACATATGTATATGGAAATTAGTAATTTGCCACATTATGTAGCTTGTTTTTCTTTTCATTCCTGGTTAAGTATAATTATATAATCTTATTACACAATTTCTTACATGGTACATGTTAAAATTTTATATGTTTTTGAAGTTGTTTAAGATTTGTTATCTAAAATATTTCTTTTGTAATCAGCTCAAAAACACATTCAAATCAAAAACTGGCTTTGAATTTAGGACCTAAATAAATTGAGTAATAATTGATTTAATTAGTTCACCACTAAATGAACATTAAGCCACCAATAAAAACATTAGTCATCTGCAAACCAAGAAAGAGAAAAAATTAACTGTAGAAATCCATTTACCGAAGAACGCAAGAGATTAAGGAAGATGAATTATGAAGAATTTCGCATCTTATGTTAGCCATCTCAGAAACAAGACAATTATGTGAATATAATCTCTTGAAAATCATTGTTTAATGAACTTTATATAGTAAATGTACCATGAAAATTTACATTTCTCTTGTATGGGTAAAATATATACTAGTAAGTATTTATTACAAGTAGAATCAATTTTATATGAATTTAATTGAATTGATTATTTTATTTATTTTATATGGTAGGGCGGAACACAAAGATCCAATTTAACTTATAACAATTGTAATCTGAGAACCAAACCAATTTATCACAACAAATAATACATATCAAACAAACAACTACCTGAATATGTTCAGTAAAACTGCCCAGCTAATTCATCATCGTAGAAATGTGTTTTTTTGCTGTTATCTGGTCCTTTTTATCCCATAGGTGGGTAAATTGGAACGGCCAGAGGGCAAACAGGTTCAATGTCTTATTATTTTGTGTTCAATGTCAAATAAAAGCTACATTACTCAACCACTGCAAAATATAAATTTCAAGGGTGAATCTTTGACAGAGATAACACTGGTAAATAACCTTGACCTGGTATTTTGTCAGAAATATTCTTCAGCAGAATTGAAATAACTATTTATTTAATTTATCTCTTGTAAGATAGCTTTTCTTAACTTAATTTACTTTTTGATACTCAATTTTTTATTGTTACACCTTTGTCAGGATAAAGATTCAGTTGGTTATTTTTAACCCAGTTAGGTGTAACTGAGTTAGGTGTTAGAGATTGTATAAAAAAACTTGTTGAATCTTCATTATTATCTTACTAACTAAACATCTTATAAAACAAAAGAATATCGTATACTTGAAAATTATATTAAGGTCTCGTAAACTAAATAACAGTGCTCACGACCAAAAAAACTAACAACGGAAGGAAATACATTGTTATGGATTTTTAAACATCGCCGTTTATCTGTTCACAGCAACGTCTAAAGAATCAAGGTTATAGCTGATTATACATCTTTTTCTCTCTACTTACAAATATTGTTATTAAAATTTCTATCTTTACTAAAATTAAGAATAAAATTCTTACTTCTGAGATTTTGTTGATAAATATTTTTACCCGTGGATCTTTAAGCGAGTCCACCCTATTATATGAAGCAATTTAATACTTTTATAAAAACATTAGGTATATTTGTATTAAAAATATTTTGTCCAAAACTATGAAAAGTTAAATAATTACTCAAACTACATTTATGTCTAACTAATCAGCATGTCTCCTTATCAATACGAATCGAATGTTTTTTGAATTATTCAAATCGCTTCATCCGAAATCGTCGACGAAAATTTGTATCCAAACCCAAACATATACACGTACACGAACACACACAACCATTTTTTCTAAGGTATGCCAAGATGTTCAGAAGGTTTTGAAATGTAAAGATATATAAAAATTTTCATTTTCAATTTTTTTGCGATTACTATAACTTGCCCTACGGGAAGTTAAAAAAATATAGCAAAAGCATTACTTTTAAACCAATCCATATACATAATAAATTTCTCAAATAGGTAACTGTGCACCTTCTTACAAGGCTTCCCGAATAGTATGTTGTTCGAGTTCAATTTTCATTAACCGTCGAAATTCAAATATAAAATAGTAACATGTCAGCAAATCGATTCTAAATGCAAGTTTCAGTAAACGCTTGCCGTTTCATCGCTCAGCAATTTTCCCTAAATATGTGTGAGAATAGGGTGAGTAAATTTCCGTCGGCTTGTATTTGAGTTTATAGGAGGGCTAGGAATCGTAAGCAATTGCTTATATAGCGGAAAGATATTCAACGCGCCAGAGAAGACGGTCATGCCCCCATCCCTTGGGGACTCATATTTGCGTCTGCAGGGCACAAACGACGGAGGCCGAAAGTAGGCCAATGTGTTGTGGGCGAGCACAAAAAAACGAACACCAGAGATATTGCTCAATGAGACGAACAAACAGTGCCGCATGTGAGCATGTGACTACTGTGCACCAGACGTGTTTTAAACTCGCATCAGCCCCGCTTCTATCACGGTTCACTATTTTCTTTACCAAAACAACGGGAAATCGTGTTTTGGGGATTTAATACCGATTCAAATACTAATAGACTAAAGTACGTTAAGCTTTTGTATTTAGTACGAAATGGCGCGTTTCACTCTAATCATACTCACAATTTCATAATTTCTTGTTTTGTAAATATATCCTGATCATATTATAACAAATAAAAAAAAACTAGCTGTAAGTGGAATTCTGTCTTGAGGCAATTAAGACATCGTGCCTTAAGGCAAATTGCTGGAACTTCCCGTACCGTAACGAAATGTTCGAGAAATACTGAATGTTTTCAAATAGATTATTATAAATATTGTAACATTGTCTAATATTTATAAGAATTATATAAACTGAATTGCAGAGTTGAAATTATTTGTAAAGTATATTAGAACTATAGTCAGAATTAAAAATAAAAATCTGAAATATTTCGATATATCCAAAAAACTAAAAAAAAAAAAAAAAAAATTGGAACAAAATTTTGTTTTCCAAAATCAATTATTTTGTTAAAACAAGCTGAAAGTTCTTTGAATCATTTAAATCGGACGCTTAGTTCTCTCAAAAACTGCCATTTCTTACATATTTAGCTCCGTATCTTCAAAATGGCTGGGCCTGCCTTTGCCAAAAACTAATAAACACTTCTCCCAATCATTACTAATTGACTGTTTTTTAGATCATTCAAATCGGATACTCCGTTCTCTCAAAAATTCGATTTCTATTTTCTGCACTCTATCTCTGAAACGGCTGCATCTGCCTTTGCCAAAAACTAATCAGCTCTTTTCCCTATCAATAGGAATCGAATGTTTTTTGAACCATTCAAATCGGTTGATCCGTGCGCCCTAAAACGTGACTGGAAATTTGTATCCATACATACATACACACACACACATCCATTTTTTCTGAGGTATGCCAAAACGTTCAGAAACCTTCAAAACGTCGAGAAATGTAAAAATTTTCAATTCCGATTTTCGGCCCATTACAATAACTTACCCTACGGGAAGTTAACTAGTGGTGCATGGCATCGTGCCTGAAAGCAATTTGCTGGAACTTCCCGTACCAAAAATTTTTTGGTTAAAAAGTTTTGCAAAAAAAATAGTTTGAGAATTTTAAAATTTTTGAAAAAAAAATTTTCTTTTTATATTTTGAATGTTTTTTCGATGTTTAATTTTTTTATATTCAAAATAATTTTGAAAATTTTGAACTTTTTTTTAAAGCAATCATGCTGCGTGGCTGTTAAAAAAAATATTAAAGCGTGTAAGGTCTGCATCGCAATCTAACAGATAAACATTAGTACGGAACCCATAAACATGTAGAAAAAACTTATCAAAATCTCTATAAAATGTCTGATAATTTGACGTGCATATGTCCAAATGGCATTTTTTTTACTTTTTTCACTGGAACTCCGTAGCTGCTTGACCTGCCTTCCCAAAAATTTAATAAGTTCTTCATTTTGCCAATAAAAGTAATGTTTTTTAGTTTATTGAAATTGGACGGTCCGTTTTCTCAAAACCTAAATTACCAATTCTGGCACTTTTTGCCCCGTATCTTTGAAATGGCTGGACCAGCTTTTGACAAAAACTAATCAGCATGTCTCCTCATCAATAGAAATCGAATGTTTGTATCAACATTAAAATCAGTTGATCCGTGTTCTCGAAATCGAATACACACACACGCACGCACACATACATATCATTTTTTCTAAGGTATGTTTATATATAAAAAAAAATAATTTTCGATTTTTTGCGATTACTGTAATTTACCCTACGGGAAGTAAATGATTATTTACCCTTTCCACTCAGCACCAGTTCAAACATTATCTACCATCAACTTGGAGCCACATTCTGACGGAAACGTACCATAATATTATTGTCTATGTTGTGCAATATGTCTCATATGAATTTATAGACTTCATTGAAGAACTCCCATTCATCTGTATTCCTTTCACAATCATCTGTATTTATTTTCTGCAGTCTGTTAAAGTTTAAAGCAATTTCCAAAAGGCAGAGCGGATTGATTCCAGTGTTGTTAGAATCACTTAGCGTCGGACCAGTTTTTTTTTATCATTCCACAGAAAAGTGTAATAAATCGTTTTTGATATCTTTGTCTTTTTTGATGAAGATTTTGCTCTAAGAATTGCTAGATCGTTTCATTATATTTCGAAAAAAAGAGAACATCGACTTATCACTGTATAAATTGATTCTAAAAATGAGCAACCTCTTTAACTCACGAGGTATATTTATTTTTCAAATTTTATGGCGAGCCGTACTTACTAATAATTTGCAAAGTTTGATATATTCTAATAAACATAATATAAAAATACGCAATTAAAAAAAGTAAAAAATTTATAAATTAATGCAACAAGAAAAAATCAATATAATTAATTTATTGGTATAAGAAAGGTGTTGGGTTGGTGCTTCTTGGAAAAACAATGAAATGTTTGGCAGGCTTCAGCAAAATATTTAAAATACTGTAATTGTATTTTAATAAAATAGTATATTTCTAAAAATAACTAATCATAAGATTTGCAAAGAATGATTATTATTTGGTTGCATTCGATAATTAACTTTATTAAAACGAACAAATGAATTTCATATTAAAGTATAAATCGTTTTTCTAATAGTGCATAGTGTGTACTAAGAATAAAAAATATTAGTATTTTTTTAGTTCATTAGTATTTACTGAAATATTTTACTCTCACATTTTGAATCCGGCATCTTCAACATGCCGGTGGTGATATTCATTTTGTCATTTTACTAAATTACTCCCAAATGTCTAGTGTAACTCGCCACAAACTCGCATCTATAATTCGTCACACGACGTTCACTATGTGTTAAATTATTATAATGACAATTACTTAGTGACTGTTGACCCTTGTGTTTAGTTACATTATCCAAAAATAAATCATCAGTTCTATTTATGAAATATGAACACAACCACGTAATAAAATTAAGATAGCAAGCATTCAAACTGAAATGGTACAGCATTTATAATAACATTGTTATATGACATTTGTGCCGTTTGGAGGTTAGGTTTTATATATGAAACGATCGATCAAACAGCAAAATCTTTTTTTGACGGTGTATGACTTCAAACTCTTACGATTATTCAACATAAGAATCTGTAACATAACATTTCTATTTTATCTCGAGAATTGGCCTCTATATGTTCCGATTTATAAATCGATGACAAAAATAAAAACTAAATACAAAATTATAACTTGAATGAAATATCAGTAAAAAAAAAGAGTGCGCGTAGGGTTCACACGCGATTGAAGTAAAACTTTTTTGCTCATTTTGAATAATGTTTGTTAGTAATATGGTAACACTCGTGATGCACACATTTATTTAATAATAAATTATATATTCATAATGGCATTAAAAATATGTATAATATTTAAAAACAATAATGTAATTAAAGTCACACTTCAAATACGACATGATCGGTTTGTCATTGTAATTGAACCATCATTAGAGAAATAAAGTAATTACCGATTAATAAATTCTATAATAATCGTTCACCCAGCAGATTATTCACAATTTCACTCATGTGATTGTGTTTGAAGAACTTCATGTAATTAAAACTAACATTCATTTATTGACTGGTATTTTTTTACGTTTTCGCTGGTGATACAATCTCATTCTTTGAGCAGCTGTAATACTCTTCTTGCCTATAAAAATATTTTCCATTTTAATAACTTCAAAGATTTATAGAAAGTACGAATAATATAAAAATTATTTCAATAAACTTACGTTTCTTACACGGCACAAATGTTTAATTTGTTTTATTATTTTTCATTTTAATTATTTACGGGGGACAGAGTGAAATATTCTTCCAATTCAAGCATTTTTTATTAAATCAAGATTTGTACTACGATGTAACCTTAAAATCTAATGACATTCCAATTTCCTCTATTCACTCGACACGACAACTAATCACAATTGACCCGTATAGAAATGATTTCATCGAGAGCGAATGACGTACAGTTCAATCTTAACGCGTGTGTGAAAAATGCAATTAACAAATCGATCCCCACCCAAAAATCCTCATCAAATCCCAACTCTTTACCACAGAACATACTTGCAGACATTAAGATAAAAAATTATGTTCGTAAACAATGGCAAAACACAAGAGACCCGAACATCAAACAATTACTTAACAAACTATCCAGACAGATCTCAACTGACATCAAAGAATACCACAACATCAATTGGAAAAACAAGCTAGATAACATTAATTCAGGGTTCAACACAATATGGACCACGGCCAGAAAACTGACCAAAAAACAATCCGACATACCTACACTTATTACAAACGACACATTGCATACCTCGGACTCTGAAAAAGCCAACGCCATTGGAAATGAATTACTTAAAATTCATAAACAAAATGAAGACTTAGGGCACGACAATTCATTAAAATTAGTCCGAAAAACAAACAAAAAATTTTTCAAATCCACAACAGCTAAACGGAACATTAAACTTTGGATCAAACCCAAAGACGTGACAACATTTATAAATAAAATAAAAGGCCGAAAAGCCCCAGGACATGACAATATACAAAATATAATTATTAAAAACCTTTCCAAAAAAGCGATAATTCTTCTTACTAAAATTATCAATAGCATGCTTGATACAGGCTACTTTCCCAATCAATGGAAAATTTCAAACATACTTCCTTTCCTTAAACCCGGAAAGCCTCCCAATCTCCCAAATAGCTACCGTCCCATTAGTCTTCTATGCACGTTCAGTAAATTAGTAGAGAAAGTTATATTAAAACATATCAAGAAACATATCACCAGTAATAATCTTCTTCCTGAAACACAATATGGATTTAGACCTAAGCACTCAACAGCACATCCACTCACCATACTTACAAAACACGTTAAAAATAAATTAGCTAACAAAAAACTTACAGGAATGTTTCTATTAGATATCGAGAAGGCTTTTGACACTATTTGGCATGATGCACTTCTATACAAAATGATTATTAAAAAATTTCCTTCCAACATTATCCACCTCATTAAATCTTACTTAACTGATAGATTTTTTATGGTTTCTGTAAATTCGGCAAGATCCTCACTGTACCCAGTGCCATACGGGTTACCACAAGGATCAATTCTCTCACCTACACTTTTTAATTTTTACATTCACGATATACCACACGACGATAACACCACGCTATTAACATACGCAGATGACACTGCAATATTCGCTTCGGGTACAAATTTCAAAAAAATTCATAAAAAACTTTTAACACACTTTAATAAACTATCTAGCTATTTTACCGAATGGAAAATAAGAATAAACGTAGAAAAAACCAATGCTATCATATTTTACCAACAAAAGAAACAACTATATACTGCAAGGACCTCTTAATGTAGGCGATGTAAACTTTAATTGGGTTAACAAGGTAAAGTATCTAGGTATTACACTAGATAAAAAACTAAAATGCAATGAACACATAAAAACAAGAGCAAACTTATCTATAGCTATTATGAATAAGCTACATCCAATAATTGGTCCTCACTCCAAACTTAATTTACACAATAAACGACTACTATATTTATCCTTAGTAAGACCAATTTTAACATATGGATCTCCGGTATGGAGAAACACAACAAAAACTAATTTAGCAATAATGCAAAGACTACAAAATAAATACATTACATTAATATTGGGAATTAGTAGAAACCCAACAACCAAAAGATATGTATCAAATGAAAAAATTCATAATTCTATCAATATTCCATACATAACAGAATACATTACAAAGCTCACTAATAATTTTCAATCTAATTGTAGAACACATGTAAATACAACCATAGCAAATATAACTGAACAAATTTCATAAATTTCTTATAACTTAGTATAATCTGTACATTGTTATTTAGTTGTAAATATATATATTTTAATTATCTTTTGTTAACTAGTTGTAAGAACACTTGATGGCAGTATGTTTTTAATAGCTTTTTTCATACTTATATAAGCTAATTGAAACAATTATATATATATGCAAATAATATTATATTATGATAGTATAATGATATTCCCAGAATAGGTGTATACAATTTGTATCTTTATGTAAAAATCAATGTATGTATTTAAGACAAATAAAGCAAATTTTCAAATTAAAAAATTAATTTTTTACAGTTCAAGCGTAACGCAACTTCCGTTACATTTTCACAGATTTATTCCCTAGCCACGCCTAAAAAAGTTTTACTTCAATAAAAATTTAAATATATGACTAATAAGATGAATATTGATGAAGCTTAGACATTAATAGTAAGAATTAAGGTGATAACTGTTTATACATCTTCTACCCTCTACTTTCAAATACTGTTCAAAAATCCTAACTTTACTTGTGCCTGAGATATTAATGCTGGACCTTTAAGCCACCACCAATCTATCCTACATTATTTAATGCAATTTCTTTTCAATTATTCATTTATATGGATATTTTAATCATCCTGGTGCATGATCAATTTTAATTTTATACATGAAATATTCATGTCATTCATCTAATATTTTAAGAAATAATATATTCATATAGTAAGAGCGACTTGCTGGTGTGACGGGATCTGGCAGTTATAGCAGCAATAATGTCTAACGGAGAGAGCTGGAGCTTCTATATAAAAGTGACAAATGACTGTCATACCATAGAATTGTTATATGCAAGAGTTAGAAGAACTAGCATTTCTGTGAGCGACGCAGATTTCAAAAATTTAGATTGTTTAGTATAAAACTGAAATTATTCCATTGTACTAGATATTATACATGACTCCATCTGGCATATATACCCATTTGCTGCACTTGTATTTTTCGGAATATATTTTAGCATTGAAGTTAGAAGTGACAAGCAAACGGGCAGGTTATGACCTACTACTATTCCTACATATCTGGCATTTTTTGAGAACAGAAAAAGAACAACTGTATTGACTCAGTATATTCGAAAAAATCTTTTTATACCATTGGAGTCATTAGAATCATTCCCCATATTTAAATCTGCGGTTTACTTTCATTTTAGGGTAATCAACCATATTTTCAAAGATTGAAATTTCAATTACGAACTTTAAAGAGCAATCAGTACTTAGTGCTATTTGTTCTCTAATCTTGTTTTATAGGGCGATAAATTATTTCACAAGAGTCAACCCAGCAGTTAACCATTTTTCTCTGTCCACACTTGTACCTACGCTGCAGCAATGCCCCCGAAAATGTATTGTAGCTTCATACCGAGATATGGCCGAAGTTAGGGTCGAACCCGGGGCTAGAGATCGCTCCACAAAAATTCATATTATTTAAAAATTTATAACACAAATAGTTACATCATCAAATTTGACTATACGATATCTTGTAAGATAAACAATACCTTAATTTTATTTACGCCTAATTATTAAACTTTCTTTCTTTAGTTTTTATCATTTTATTACAAGTGCTAAATACTAACATAATGAAATCATAAATATTTAATAAGAAAATCATCCCTGAGGTGCTCTTTCAGCGTGCCCTATACTTTAGTACCCTAATTGAAACAAAAGTTTCGCGCACAAAAGTCATTTCTACGTATATAAAACTAGATAAGATTATTATTATATACAGCTATTTATTTTTACAGCAAAGATCTAAAATATACTCTCTATGAGTTTAGAAAAAAAATATGAAAGGGGTGTAATAGAAAGACTTGGACAAGAGATCAATGACGTCAGTAAAATTCGCTCCGTTCATGTATAGAACTAGCTTACAATAAGTATTGTATGGGAAGAACTTGACATTACTTTGTTTTGTACCATATAGACGCAAAACCCGATATGTATAAATAATCGACATTAATAATAGGGAGCCGATTCTGCCGTAAAATGGACCAATGTTACGTAAATGCTATGTTACGTAAAGCTTCTCATACAAAATGATACTAATTACTGTCAAATTGCCATGTGGTTCAGGTGCAGTCATCAGGCGTTTTAGATAAAAAAAAACCTAACGTAAAACACGCACGAATGTCAATCGCGCAATCTTATCATAAGTGCATCTTTGTAATGTGGCTTAATAACATATGAGTAAAGTTGCATTTCATGTGTATATTGTGTGCCTGATCGCACAGCAAATACATCGCATTTTGACAATATTTAGTACCATTTTGTATAAGAAACGCAATGTAACAAAGTCCCTACGAAACATTGGTCTATTTTACGGCAGAATGGGCCCCTAAGAATTTAGATTTAGGCCTATAATATTTGTTAGAACTATCAACTCTGACGTCAACTTCAACACGAAAAGATTAATCAAAATATTAACATATAAAAATTCAACAACTATGAAATGCCTCGCTGATATCTTCCAAACGGTTTGCTAATATTCAAAATCAGTTTAGAAGCTCTTGCAAAAAAGTCGATCAAAAACTTTGTACTTTTCTACTAATTATAAAAAAGCAACGCGTGTCCTTTACCAGTTTCATAGAACGGCTTTTAAATTTTTGAAATCGGTGCTTTGAAACTCAATTGTTGAGTCCGATTTGAATAATTCAAAATTAAGTAAATTTATTCCAAAAATATTAATAATATTAAAAATCGAGTTCGAATCTTTTTTAGAAATATTAATTTTTGATACGGGAATTTCCAGCAATTTACCTTAGGGCAAAATACCATGCACCACTAGTTCAAATTTGGTCTCAAACGATTCAGAATGACTTGAAACGCCGAGAAAACAATAAATAAAAAGAAAACTATTTCAGACAGGCAAACATGACGGCCAACATCAATGAGTCTATTGTAAGTTCAACAGAACACTTTAATGCACAAAATAAATATGTTGATCACTGAATTGTTAATTAATAAAACAAGAATTATTTGGAACCTTTAATTTATTGTAATAAACCCTGTAAAAATGATGTAGTATACAAGCAAAGAAACAAAGAGAACATTATCTTAAGATCGGATTTTAAAAAGTGATTTATGATAGGATAATGGAATATTAATTCGAACAAAAAAACGGATGAAGGATCGTATTCGCAGTACAATGTGGTGTAGCAGTATAATAAACTCATATAGCCCAGTAGTGTATTATATTCTAAGCACGATCCGATTTCATTATAGCGCGATAAAACCTCGATCTAATTGAGTGCTCGCTCTTTTCAGACGTTATTTGATCTGAGAAAGAAAGAATCATTTTATTTTTACGCCGTCACCATTCCGCCTAAATGACTAAACGGCTTTCTTATGCAAACAATGCAAACAAAAGGGTTCTCGGCGAAGTTCAAAAATCGGATTCTGGATATTACGTCTGGACGCTATGCGATTAAACATGCATTTGAGACATAGTATTATATTCGAAGAAGGAGAGATCGAATGCTGCATCCAATTGTGGCATCATAGTTACTTTAGACATGGCTATAACCGGGTGATTGCAACAATATTCAATTATTAACTTTCCACCAAATAAGTTATAGTAATCGCAAAAAAATCGAAAACGAAACTTTTAATGTATCCTTACGTTTCAAAGATTTCTGAACATTTTGGCATAACTTTCAAAAAGAACCCGCCCGTAGCTTGTCTCAGATTTTGATGAAACTTGGCATAATAGTAGATTTCAGCCCAAAGTGGCTGTAGTAAAATATTAGAAGCGGTTTAATTATAAAAATTAATTGAAGTTTGCATTTTAGCAGTGCACTGTACACATATAATAGAGCGTTCTGTTGTAAATAGATGTATGCGTATGTGTGTGTGTTTGTACGTGTGCTCGGATACGTGTTTTCGTTGACGATTTCTGGAACACGGTTCAACAGATTTGAATAATTCAAAATACATTCGATTCCTATTGATAAGGAGACATGCTGGTTAGTTTTTGGCCAAGGCAGGTCTTGCCGTCTCAATGATACGGGTTAAAAAGTGCCAAAAATGGTAACTTTGAGAGAACCGAACGTCGGATTTTAATAATTCAAAAAATATGTTACTTGTATTGACAGAATGAAAACTGTAGGAAGGCAGGTCTAGCAGTTTCGGACATCTTGTAAAAAAGTAAAAAAATGTTATTTGGTAGTCAAAAAAAATCATTAGATAAATGCACATCAAATTATTAAATATTTTATAGAAATTTTAATAATAAGTATAAATTTTGTTTACAATTCTAGGGGTTCGGTACCAATGTTTATCCTCTAAAATAGCCACGCCGCACGATTGCTTTGAAAATAAATTCGAATTTTTTTCAAATTTCAAAATACAAAAAAATCTTCTGTCCTAATAACAATTTTATTAGCAAATAATCATGTCTAGGTAGAACAACATCAATCACTTATTAAATTAATATATTATCACTTATTAAATGAATATATTTAAATTACTCAAATTGGAAGTTGAAAATTCTAGTTTTATATTTAAATTCATTTTATTAGAAAATTTAATTCGAAAGTTATTTTTTTATATGCTTCATAGATCAAGAGAAATATATATATTTTTTATAAACATACTAACAATATTTAATATAATGAAGATAATAAAAATAGTTCAGAGTGAAAATATGTTGTGAATTATAAAAATGTAATACAATTTCTTACATACATACATGCAATACTAACAACCAATATAAAATGCGCAAACGATAAACAATGAAAAATTTTTGGGAGCAACAATAAATTTAGAGTATATTGCAATTTGTAAAATTATAAAAAACTTTATATTTTGGATAACTGGCAGCTGTACTAACGAAGTTGAAATTGATTAGATTTAGGTTCATTAATCACTCTCACATTTATTTAATTGAAAAAGAAAACTGACAATATAAAATAACAATATAAGTTAACAATAATAAATATAAATTTAAATTAGTTGAAAACGTCGATTATAGAGTAAAGAATTAGATTTACTAATTTTTTACCTCAAGTTGGATTATAGTATATGAAATAGAAAAACACACAATGTAAAAAAACTATATAATCAAGGAGTAAATTAAAAAACTAGTGGTTCAAAACTTTTACAATTAGTTTACATAAGGTTTGCTAATATCAGAGCATTCAGAATAATAAAAGCATTTAAAGTTTCTGTTCAAAAGACAACATTAAACTGTTCAAAGAATCAGACCATTTCAACATGTTAATTTCTAAGAAATTAACAAAGTTATAATGAAAATCTGGTCCATAATATATGCCACAGTGTCGAAAACTGCATAGGTATTGGTTAGATGGAAACTTTACTTTGCATCAATGGGACATGATTTAAACTTTAATAGATATTGGACACTATTGTAATAAAAATAGTTTAAACATTTAGACAATAAAAATGGTATATTTAAAAATCATTACATTAATGCACTGATAAATATAATGCATTTTATGAAAGTAGTTCAATGAGTGTGAAAAATATATAAATAAGGTAAAGCGGGGCTTAATAATCCGCAAGTAAAAAGGTCCACCACCAATATCTCAGAAATAAGTAAAGTTAGGATCTTTTTTTAGAACAATATTAGCCACAGACTCAAATCAAGCAACAAAACTATCAATATATAATCGACTATGTTTGAAAATATACAACAAAAGTATTTTCGTTCGTTCTTAGTTTTGTTGGTTGTGAGCACTGTTGTTTAGTTTATGCGACTTTAATATAATTTTTAAGCATACGTTTTTTAATAGTTTTATAACATGTATTGTTAAATTTAAGTAGTTTACATTCAACATTTGTTTTAATATGACCTTTATAAAAGCTCACACATAGGTGGAGTAAAAAAGACCAACTAAAACTTTACTCTGGCAAGGGTGTAAATAAAATGAATATAGTAAATAAAAAAAGCAAATTAAGTTAAAAAAGATATTTTAAAAGAGAAATTAAATTAATAGTTATTCCATCTCTCCTGATGAACATTTCTGACAAAATATCAGATCAAGATTATATACAATTTTATGTTAAAAATGTGCCCATAAAATTTATACTTAGCATTGATAGAATAATGTAGCCTATTATTGCGTAAAATATCTTTCAATTTCAAATTGATACTTTGGGTAAAATATACATTTCTATAATTAGGAATTAACTAGTTACAGTTAATTAATTGACTATAATAGTTTGATAGTTGTTTGTTTGATATATGTTAAATGTTGTGGTGTATAGTTCATTTGGTTCAGAATTTAGGCAGTACAATTACTTCAAGTCAAATTGGGTCTATGTGCCTTGTCCTATCCAATATGTTTAAATTAATTAAAATTATCCTATATCGAATTTAGGGTCTAAACAAATAATTGTTTATTTTAATATTATGTTTGTAAATATTGTAGTTAGGATTCTACTATAAAAAACTAAATTATTTTTTTCAGACAATGATTTAAAAAACTATTGATTTTATTATTGAGTTTTAAAATTAAAAAAAAATATTTCAGTAGTTGATTTGTTTACAATATACAATAAAACTTGTAATAATAAAGAATAAAACATACATATATATAGTCACTCGTTATTAAAAATCTTTATTATACATAAATTTAAAATAAAATACATTTCAATGTTTTACTTACAATTAGTAAAACCGCATTAATAGAATAATTAATATTAGAATCTAGTCCATTGACGTACTTTAATTCTGGTGTAGTTAGTTCAAACGTAAATGTTTTTTAATGTTAATATTTTTTAATGTTAATTTAAATCGTTTTATTGATGATGTTGCTCGACTGGTCCCAAGACATTTATAATAAAAACTAAAATGAACTGTATATAATAGTGAGCAATTTCTCTTACATGTATTTGTAAACTAACGAATTTTTGCCACAGTTTTATACCCTGGAATTTTCCACATAAAATGCAGAACAAACAGATACAAAATGTAACAAAATATGTATGTTGTTATATGTATGTAATTGTTTTTGTTGTTAAAGTTGATAAAGTTATTTAAATTATCGCATCATACACATACATACTATTTTAATTTCAAGTACTTTGAATAACGTGTGATACACGAATCAATAGATAATAATAAAATAATCGCCATGTCAGTCATTTCTGTCTGACGTTCTACATGAGCCCTTTCAAAACGTATATGACACATGTAGGCATTTGTCACGTCAATCACAGATGTCCGACGTAAATGATACATTTTCATTATGTTTAAAAAGCTTTCGAGAAAAAAGTTTTAATATAGGATCATAACAGTCATAATAATAGTGTTTTCTTTATAAGTATTTTACATTAAGTTTCCTTAATACATCTCTAATTGATTTATCTAATTAAATTACCAAGGCTAACATGAATCTTTTTATGATAATGACGCGGCATTTAACGTGTTCAAATAAAAAAACAGTAAATAAAAAAGCACTATATTAAAATATCTAAATTTTTAAACTGATGACTCAAAAAACAATAAAATTATGAATTATACTGGAATAAGCTTTTCGGTAGATTAGTACTTAGTTGCAGCTTAGGACCCTTCTGGTTGAGCTTCCAACCCGAAGGGTCCAGGCACGGACAAGCTGATGTCAAACAGTAATAACATCGGTTTTCCTTGAAAATGTTAATCTAAAACATGTTTACGAGTAAAAATAGTCCTTCTACGGCATTGCTGCATCAAATAAAAATCGTTACCAGTAATAAAAAAAATCTAATAATAAAATTATATCAAATATAGATAGGCCAATAGTCGTCTAAAAATAAGTTGCATTTTAAAATAAGTTCAACACAACATTTCACAGGACTCTTAAATTTTGATTGCTGTATAATAACAAAACTAGTAGTGCATGGCATTATGCCTTAAGGCCACATCTGGAAACATCCTGTACCGTAATTAAACATTCAAAGAATAAACAAAATCAATAATCAATAGATACAAAATTTATGATGATTAATAACAATTATTTCAATTATTTTCAATATTCATATTATTATATTAGGTAAAAACTAATATTAATATGTAAATTTGATCAATTCAATTAAAGAAAGCTATGTTTCAATATATAAAATGTACACTACACAACGGTGGATTGATACCTAAGTCTATTATTATTGGGTATTATACTGGAAATTTTATCATTCATATCTTATAGACGTATAAGTGATTATAAGTGTACAAACAAACTATTCTTTCTTTATAAAAAATGAAAACAAATGTGTATAAACAATAAAATCCTTTTATAATGATCATTATATCATATTTCTAAGAATTGATCAGAACAAAATACAAACTTTAGAATTGTAAAGGTACAGTTATTTATTTCAAATGAGCTTTAGTATTTTTGAAAAGCTTTTGTATATATTTTTGAAAATCCTAAATCCGAATTATTTTTGATACTTTTGATTTTTTTTTTGTTCTTAAAAAATTTTTTTTTGGATTCTGATATTTTTCAAAAATTTTGAAAAATTTGTATTTTTTGGAATATTCTGAAAATATTTGAAAATTAAAGAAAAACGAATTTTTTTCTAAAATATAAAAATCAGAAGCTCCGTTTACACAAAAACTGCTATTTTTTGCACTTTTAGCTGCTTCTGATAAAAACTAATCAGCACATCTCTCCGTTAATACGAATCGATTTGACAAAGAGATATGTTTTGGCTTGAGATCAGTTTTTGAATCATTCAAATCGGATGTTCCGTTCTCTCAAAAACTGCTATTTTTGCACTTTTTGCTGCTTTTAATTAAAAACTAATCAGCATATCTCGCCGTCAACACGAATCGAATTGACAATGAGATATGTTTTGACTCGAGATCAGTTTTTGAATCATTCAAATCGGATATTCCGTTTACCCAGAAACTGATATTTTTGCACTTTTTGCTGCTTTTGATAAAAACTAATCAGCACATCTCCCCGTCAATACGAATCAAACTGACAATGAGATATGTTTTGACTTGAGATCAGTTTTTGAATCATCCAAATCGGATGTTCCGTTATCTCAAAAACTGCTACTTTTTGCTGCTTTTAATAAAAACTAATCAGCACAACTCACCGTTAATACGAATCAAATTGACAATAAAATATGTTTTGATTTGAGAACAGTTTTCGAATCATTCAAATCGGATGTTCCGTTCTCTCAAAAACTGATTTCTTTTGCACAATTTGCTCCATATATCTGGACCTGCATCAGCACTTCTTCCAGTCAATAATAATTTTTTTTTAATCATACAAATCGGTTGATCTGTGCGCCCGAAATCGTAGACGAAAAATTGCATTCAACATTCAAACAAAAACACATACATCCATTTTTCTAAGGCTGAAGGCTTGAAACGTATACATATAAAAAAAATTTCATTTTCGATTTTTTGCGATTTCTGTAGCTCATCCTACGGGAAGGTAATAAGTAAAGAAATATACTGCTACAGATTTGATACTATATGGACTGGTGGTAACAAAAGTAATCGGACTTCTGAAACCTAAGTAACCAGCATAAATCGCAGCTCGGTAGATAGAATCCGATGACGGGTCATCTGGCAAAAAGACAGACAGCCAGACCGACGTATACTTCGCATGCAAAACATACTGCTTCCGTTTAGACTCTTCGGATGCGAGCCCTTAAATAACATTGAAAAGAGGGAAAAGGAAAAAAGTGTCGCCCGGAGCGATAATGTAACTCCGCGCATTTTACGAGGCCAAAAAGAATGTTTGTTTCGAGGAAAGGATGTGTGGCAAACTGTGCGGCTTAATTTTTAATATGTTTATTTTGCATTGTGAGATGAACTCGGTTTAAATGCGAACATTGCAGTTGGAGTTAACATATAGGTACGAGGCGCGCACTTGATTTGCATATAAACGGTTGAATTTGTGAACACAGCTTTGGTGTGCATGTGCGTGACTGTTAGTGTTCCACAGCGAAATATTAGCTTATGCACACACTGGAACTAAATCGGTTCATTTTAATGTTTTACTCGCCATTAATTATTTGACATACAATAACTGCAATATTTTGATACATGCAAAATTGATTAAATTAAAACTAGTGGAAGTTTAGTCACGCCGGAACGATAATTTGTGATTGCCAACAAAATGCATCGACAGAATATTTATACAGTTAATCAACTTTTTAATTCATCAATCTAGTAGGTTGAATGTAATCTATTTTTTAGTGACGGAGAATTTAATTTAATTTTTGCTTCTATTGTAACCAATTACGGTTACCTGATGATGGCATATTTGATAGCTATTATTTAATTAATGCTCCTTCTGGAGAATATTCTAAATTTTAAGTAAATTTTAAGTGGAACATTTACTCTACAGCACAAAAAATAAAGAAAGTAAACAATAAGAAAACAGTAAACAAATAAGTAAATTGATTTAAAAAAGCAGTTTTACAAAAGATAAATTAAATGAATAGTTATTCCAACTAGCTGATGAATATTTTTGACATAATACCAGATCAAGTTTATGTACAGTGTTTTCTTTGTATAAAAGTGCCCATAAAAATATATTTTCCACTGGTTGAATAATGTGCTATTCATTTTTAAATCTCTTTAAATTAAA
>NW_020538040.1:37910246-37949244 GCF_003426905.1 Ctenocephalides felis | reverse complement strand
TTTTAAATATAAAAACGTATTTTCTTAATAACTTTGTATCTCAAATTTGTCATGTCTCTTTTTACCCCATAGACGGAATAAATAAGACAGACAGGGGGAGAACAGATTCAATGTCTTAATTTAAATTTAATGCGGCTTTACAAACTAAATGGCTTTAGTATTCAATCAATGCAAAAGATAAATTGCAGGGGCACATTTTTTTACTAAGATAACAATGTATATAACCTTGATCTAGTATTTTGTCAGAAATATTTTTAACAGAGTTGGAGTAACTATTTTTGAATTATTTTTTGTAGAATTGCTTTTTTAGCTGAATTTAGATTTTTATTTACTATTTTTTATTGTTTACTCTCATTTGCTAGGGTAAAATTTCAGTTAATTCTTTTCACCCCATTCATATGTAAGCATTAGGGTTATATAGAAAATTAACAATTAATTTATGAAACAATTAAATAACTTATACTTAAAAAATATATTATGTCTCGTAAACTAAACAGTGATCACAACCAAAAAACTAACAACGAAACAAAATACTTTTGCTCTGTATTTTCAAACATTGCCGTTTATTTCCTGTTAAAACGTCGTAAAATTCAAGGTGATGTCTGGTTGTACACCTTTTTTTCTTATTGTTATTACAAAATTCTTAAGTTTACTTGTTTTGAAGATAATGGTGGTGGACCTTTTTACTCGCGGCTTTAAGCTTTGTTAAAATATATTATTAATAGACATAAAATATACACAACAAATAGAGAATGATATTTACCGGCACTTAAATATTTAATAAACTAATATGTGACTTAAATTTACATATAAGTTTAATTCAATATTCGAATATTTTTCAATCATTATAAATAACGCTTAATTGAATTGTAGAAATTATATAACCCGTTATCAAATTTTAGAACTTCGATAAAGTTTGCAACAGATGAACGAAAGTACTTTTAAGAAACTTTCACGAATCGCGACATTATTATTTGCATTTTTCCTATACTAATAGATCGTCTTCAGTCTTTCTTGGCATAGAAATTCTGCAAATTCGTGTGAATCTTTGAATATTTACATAAAGTTTGCTCATAAAAATGCGCATAGTATTGATAAAATATTATATTATCATTTTAAATTTTCAGTAAATTCTAACAGATTTCCAAATCCTTAAACTCAACACTTGCTATTATTTATGTCTGAAACATACATTTCAATACATTCGATTAAGTAAAGCAAATGTAAATGTCAATCAAATTTGAGATTTGAATTGAAGATTTGTACTATTCATAAATCTATTTCATAATGTTAACCTTTTCTTTATGATTGTGTGACCTTTAGGTTTAATATGCTATTAAATTGCGAATTCTATTGTCATGAGAATAAATTTAATTTCTCCAAATATTAAATAGTTATTCCAGGAACATTTAATATTTCGACTAGTCTAACATAAATCAATATGTTTTAGTAATTTGTGGAAATCAGTTAAAAAGGTCATTTTAAAACTAATAAAAAATTTATATCCATGTTTTTAGAAGAGGATAAAAAATCTGGCAGGGTAGTGGTCCAATTTGATTTTGAGCAATTATATTGAAAAAACTAAACCAATTATATCAAAACAAAAAGCACATATCGAACTTACAAGTATCTGACTATGTTCAGTAAAACTCTATTAAAAACATATTTTTTTTAACTTTTTTTTTAATATGATAGTAAAAAAAAAATGATTTAAAAATGACCTCAAATTCGTGCCTCTACGCCAAATATTCCCTTAAGAAAACCAATTTTATCAGAAATAAAATATAACAATAGTTAGTTTAACTCCGCTGATGAATATTTCTGACAAAATATCAACTCCAAGATAAATACAGTATTATTTTTATAAATCAATGTGCTCATGAAATTTATATTTTTTATTATTTGAATAATGTAGCTATTATTTTGTAAAATATTGTTAAAATTAACAATAAGACATTGGATCATTTGCCCATTGGTCGTCTTCCTTTATCCTGTCTACAGAATAAAAAGGAACTTTTTTTTCTATAATTACGAATTAACTGAGAATTTGACTGAACATAGTTCGACAGTGGTTTGTTTGATGTGTGTTTATGTGTTGTAATAAAGTTTATTATATAATATGATTACTGAAGGTCAACATTTCGGACATTTGTGCCCTACCCTGCCTTATATATCCAACCATTTTCGGTTAAAAATATTGGAGCTCATCGATATGTTTTGATTTTCTATGTGTTCCGATATTTTTTTTAATTTTTGTAACAAATTGTAAGGTTTTATATTACATCATCAATAGTATCAATGTCGCTGATTTTTTAATAGCATTTTTCACCTCACCTCATCTATTGATTACTACAACGCCCTGAAATATTTGATTGTTTGGGGTGGCTTGCAGAAATAAACTCAATGGAATGGAAAGAGACAAAGCCAAATTCATATTTGATCATGTCTGATTCCATGTTTCTATTCAATAATATGACGGGCATAAAGACTATATACAACAGGAGTAACATAACAATTGATATCAGAAAATCGTTCTAGATTGAAAATATAACACAGAAATCATTCAAGTAACGCGATAAACTTTTCTGATATACGACGTCGTTCGCAATCGGATCTATTTACAAAGAAAATTTCTGATTCGGACTCGAAGTGTAATGAAGTTTTCAAATCGCGAAAATGATCTTGTTATATTTTTATAACATCTATTTGGAGAAATATATCTAACGCGAGAAAAGTTTTATATTTGATATTATTCGATAATATTACTTTCGTGCACTTATATGGGTACTAGTTACATTTGTTTTATTTTCAAGGTACGGAAATATCTTTTAAATGTAATATTTTTGCTGAGCAAACGTTGTTAAGAAGAATTATGTTACATATGCTAAAAATATTTAATATGGAAAAAATGTTTCATGATTTCAGTATAAATGAAATATTCGAATTTTACATTTTAATTTCTTTAGTTATCAATTTTCATGCATTTCACAACGCTATTCAGAGATATTATAAGAAAATTGTAGTTAACTATTTAGTGTATTCTGTTTTTTTTGTGATGTCTTAATATTTTTTATTCATTTCATTTGATCAGCCACTGTTTTTGATCATCAATAATTTCGTTAATTTACCAGTTAATTGCAAGTAAAATAAATGAAATTGTAATATTTGTTTACGTGGAAATGTCCTTAAATACGATGAATTATCATATAATTTATCATACGAAAAAACAGCGTGTGTCGCAGGAGATAAACGACCATGTAAAAATATTCACAACAAAAGTTTTTTTTGGTTTTGAGTTTCTTTATTTATTTCATGATATAATTTTTAATTTTATGTTATTTAATTGTTTTGTAAGAATAATTTTTATTTTCAAGATATATTAACCGTTCACACCCCCAGAACCATCCCAATAAGGGAAACTTGTTCGAACAAACGTACTTAATCTTTCTCCCATTGAACCCTATTCTGAAATCAGTATAGTTTAGCTGGTGTGACGATTGTCACTACCGTACGCAGTTTTCCCTACTTTAATAATTATCTAATGAATAGAGAAATCAGAAAGTATAAAAAATACAGCTTATGAAAAATTATAGAAACAGCAAATTATAAAAAAGTATATTTTACTAATTTGTTTTGCATTTTACTAAAATTTATTAATATTTTCTGATCAATGTTATTTTGGCTTTTTAAAATTGATAGCAGTTTACTTTAGTTTTTCCTATGTAAAGTATTTTCATAAAAAATTTAAATATAACTTTAGATAACATATCTCCAACAATATTAAGGAGAGTTATTTTAAACATATCTCTAACAATATTAAGGAGAGTTATTTTAAATATATGCTACTGCAAAAATTACACTAAATAATTTTGGTAAAATTTCAAATAAATCGATGGAAAATATATTTTAATTGGAGAATTATAATGCAAATAGTATATTGTGTATTGGCATGATGTCTATTTTTTCAAATACTCACAAAAACTGGATATTGGATCAAAATGAATAATTGTTTGTTCTTCCTTGAATTAAAATATTTTTCTCATGTTGCGCACTCGCTAATTCCGAGATTTGTATGAATTTTGATCCCGTAGCGGCGGCATCCGAGTGGAAAGGGTTAAGATACTATTAATTTTAGGCATTGATTCTTATTGTAAAGATATAGATTTTAGAATATAATATCTTATAATGTTTATTTTTAAAAAAATGAGCCAAAAGAGACTGGCTGAGAGTTCAAATTGCAGATTTAAGTAATTTTTGTTGCCGTTTATAATATTACCTATAATTATTGGTTTTATTATTATTATTTTTTAATTTATCGGATATAATTTTGGGTAGTACAGTTTGGGTTATTTAGATACTTATGAAAACTTTTATGAACGTGTACTCATACAGAAATTAAATCAGTCGTTTTTTATAGTTTATTTTATTTACTATATACTAAAACAAATCTTACAAGTAACTTCAATCTTTAGGCGATTTACTTTTATAATAAATTGCAAGTTTTTAATATTGATAATATTTATATGAATAATTATTAAAAATAATTTAACATAATCTTCAAATACGACAAACTTGAATTTTTGTCATATCAGAATTAATTTAATAGAAATATTCGTAGGTTTTATGTTTGAGTTTCGTATTATATCCCTAAATATATATTTTTAGTGGCCACAGAAAAAGTACAAGCAATTTATTGCGCAGCTTTTAGTTTTTTTCAATGTTACAGGGTGCCGCACCTCGTTTACAAGCTGATATGATTTCCCACTGGACATATTATATACAAAACAAATAAGACAATTCTAATGATTAAAATAACAACTTTTTTATAAAGTAACAAGTCGATCCATATCATTCAATAGCAAAATTCTAAAAAATTGTTGTATGAAAAAAAAGTGCGCATAAGGTTCACACGCGATTGAAGTAAAACTTATTTGATATAGTACAAGATGGCATTTAAGTAAAAATAAATACGTCATATAATAATTTTGAATAATGTTTATTAGTAATATAGTTACACTCGTGATGTCAACCATTATACACTTTTATATGATAATAAATTATAAATCATATATGCATTAAAATATGTATATGTATATATATGTATATATATGTATAATATTTAAAAACAATAATGTAAATAAAGTCATACTTCAAATATGACATGATCGGTTTGTCATTGTAATTAGCATTTAGAAATGAACCTTCATTAGAGAAATAAAGTAATTGCTGATTAATAAATTCTATAATATTTGTTCACACAGTGGATTATGTTAAACAAAGCCTAAACAAATATAGTTTTTGCAATTTCACTCATCATGTAATTGTGTTTGAAGAACTTCATGTAATTAAAATTAAAATACATTTATTGACTGCTTGTCTTTTTTTTAACTTCCCGTAGGGTAAGTTATAGTAATCGCAAAAAAATCGAAAATGAAAATTTTTATATATCTTTACGTTTCAGAGGTTTCTGAATATTTTGGCATACCTTAGAAAAAATGGATGTATGTGTGTGTGTGTGTGTGTGTTGTGTGTGTGTGTGTGTGTGTGTGTGTGTGTGTGTGCGTGTGTGTATGTATGTGCGGATACAAATTTTCGTCGACGATTTCGGGAACACGAATCAACCGATTTGAATAATTCAAAAAACATTCGATTCGTATTGATAAGGAGACGTGCTGATTAGTTTTTGGCGAAGGCAGGTCTAGCCGTTCCGGAGATACGGGGCAAAAAGTGCCGAAAACGGTAACTCAGTTTTTAAGAGAACGGAGCGTCCGATTTTAATAATTCAAAAAATATTTTACTTGTATTGACAAGATAAAGAATTGATCAAACTTTCATAAAGGCAGGTCTAGCGGTTTCGGAGATATAACGAAAAAAGTAAAAAAAAATGCCATTTGGCGGTCAAAAATGATCATTAGACATATGCACATCAAATTTTCAGATATTTTATAGAGATTTTAACAATAAGTATAAATTTTGTTTATTTTCCTATGGGTTCCGTATCAATGTTTACCTGTTAGACAGCGACGCCGCGCTTACGCACTTTATATTTCGTCTCTATGCATTTAAAGCAGTACGATTGCTCTGAAAAACAAGTTCAGATCTTCCAAAATATGTCAAAATAAAGAAAACATTTTTTTAAAAAAAAAAAATTCTAAAAAATTTTTTTTTCAAAAAAAAGTAATTTTTGTCCAATTTATAGTTTCTCAAAAATCTTATTTTTTCGAAGTAAATTTTTTTCAATTTTTCAATTTTAATCGTTTTTAAAAAAAATAATAATTTTTGGTACGGGAAGTTCCAGCAATTTGCCTTAAGGCACGATGCCCTAATTGCCTTAAGACAGAATTCCACTTACAGCTAGTTTACTTTTTCGCTGGCGATATAATCTCATTCTTTGAATAGATGTAATATCTGTCTTGCCTAAAAAATATTTTTATAACTTCAAAGATTTATAGAAACTACGAATAATATAGAAATAATTTCTAATCAATAAATTCTGTTTATTGTAAAATGTAAAACAAGTTAAAAAATGAATTTTACAAAACATATATTCAATTATTAGTTGTTCTTTCTGACAAAGTTTTGTATAAAGTTGCAATATTTATAGCAAATGCGCCTACAAAATATGTATTTCAAACAAAAGTTGCATTCACTTGGTATTTCAATATGCAATATGAGTCTGATTATGATATATTTAATTAAAATACCTACCAAAGCTAGATTCATGATAGTAGTAAGAATTGATAATTTTTGTCGTATTTTGTGTCGTTCAACCTAATGATTAAACTGCATCCAATTGATTAAATAGTGTAGCTATTATTCCATAAAACCTGGCTGCTCCGGTTTACCTCGCCTAATTTTGGACAATTTTTTTAAAAATAGCAAAAAGTTTTACAATGATGAGATAGCTAGAAATTTTGTTGAATATGGTTAGATAGTTATTTGTTTTTATGTGTTATTTGTTTTTATGTAGTTGGTTTAATTTTTATAGTATAATTGCTGAGAGTCAAATTGGACATTTGTGCTCTACCCTATATTTGAAGAAAAAATCAAATTATTTAAAAAATCAGAAGTTTTAAAATGATATAAAAATATTAGAAACATTAAAAACTTGTTACAGATATAAGAAACTTTTTAAAATTATATTCCAAAATTATTGAAGACATAAAAAAAATACGATTAATTAGATCAAATATTAGGTTGGATAATAATGAAGTTTAAAAATGCATATTACGTTATCATATCTCTTATAGAAATGAAAAGATTAGATGTATGTCCAGAAGTTATTGTAACGAACAATTTATGTGTTTCCTAGATTCATTGAATATGTTTTTTGCACAGATTTAAGTTTTATAAATATTATATAGGTATTTATAACAAGTATATGATATGGTGATGGTTAACTTGATCTTTGAATATGCTTCTATTGAGAATATATTTCTTTATCTTAGTTCTTGATATTATTTGACACTGAGAAATACTTGTTAGCACAATGCAATGTTAAAGTCATTTATCGTCATTGTTTTTATGTCACTGGCATAGAACTAGTTCTGATATGAAAATCGAGTGTGGTAAAGTTATTGTATTTTCTAAGGCAAGCTATCAAATACAGCATGCTCTATTACTTGTACCACCTAGGTAAAAAATTCGTGCAAGAAGCTAATGAAATGTTCTAAAAGCAATCTGTATCTGGGTACGGTCGTGTTTGGCAGTCGTCGCTAATAGTGCGGTGGATCGCGATAATGGCACTTGCGCTAAAAGGAAAACCGTCGCCTGATAAGGCGAAAGATAAATTTCATGTGTTCCGGGTACATTGCGCTGCTACATCATAAGCTTTGAAATGCGATTATAACCTGTGCAATTCTTATCCACTAGGAGCTCCTGGACGGATTATTTCATTATTATCATCACTATCCACGTTTAAATATTTCTGAGGTAGTTCTGTAACTACCTAAGTGGAAACATAACTAGTGGTGCATGGCTTCGTGTCTTAAGGCAAATTGATGAAACTTTCCGTACTGGAAACTAAATTAGTAAAAAAGACTTTGTAAAGCTTTGAAAAAATTAGATTTTCAAAAAATTTCGAAATTTTTGAAAAAAAAATGACTTTTTTGAAAAATGTGATTATATTCTTATTTTTTTTGTATTCTGATTTATTTTAAAAATTTTGAACATTTTATTTTAAGCAATCGCACTGCATATCTGATTAAGAGTCGAAATAGAGTGAGCGCCGCGTAGTCGTCTAACGTATGAACATTGATACGGAACCCATAGAAATGTATACAAAATTCGTACTTATTATAATCTGATAATACAATGTACTTATGTCTATGTTCAGTTTTGACCACCAAATGGCATTATTTTTCACTTTTTTATTGGATCTCCGGAGACGCTGGACCTGGCTTTACAAAAATTTTACCAGTTGTTCATATCGTCAATAAATAAAATGTTTTTTGAATTATTCAAATCGGACGCTCCGTTATCTCAAAATGTGAAATACCATTTTTGGTACTTTTTGCACCGTACCTCCGAAACGGCTAGACCTACGTTTGCCAAAAACTAATCACCATTTCTTTTTGTCAGTAGGAATCGAATGCTTTTTGAATTATTTAAATCGTTTAATCCGTGTTCGTGAAATTGTCGATGAAAATTTGTATCCGCACACACACACATACATACATCAATTTTTTCTAAGGTGTGCCAAAATGTTCAGAAACCTCTGAAACGTAAACTTATATAAAAATTTGCATGTTCAATTTTTTAGCGTTTACCATAACTTACCCTACGGAAAGTTAAAAAATGATGCAATGTAGGATGGGGCATAAAGGTCCAATTTGATTTTGAGCAATTATATTGTGAAAACTAAACCAATTATTTTACAACAAATAACACATATCAAACAAACAACTATCTGACTCTGTTCAGTAGAACTTCCAGCTAGTTCATCATTGTAGATGTATTTTTTTATTGTTTTTCAAATATTTCTAATCTGGTTCTTTTTACCCCATAGGCATGGTAAATTCGGACACCCAAGGAGCAAACAGGTCCAGTGTTTTCTTTTGATTTTGAAGGGATTATACAAAACAATAGTTACATTATTCAACCAATGCAAAATATACATTTTATGGGTGCATTTTTACAGAGTAAAACACTGTAAATAACACTGTAAATAACCTTGATCTGGTTTTTAATCAGAAATATTTGTCAGCAGAGTTGGATTAACTAAAAATTTAAATTCAAATTTAAATGTTTCTCTTGTAAATTTTAGCTTTTTTTAATTGAATTAATACTTTTTTATTTGCTATTTTCATTTTTTATACCTTTTCATGGTATAGGTTGAGTTGGTCCTTCTTACCCCACCCAGGTTTAAGCTTTTATAAAGGTTATATATAAACTATTAAAGCTTACTAACAAAATACATATTATAAAACAATCAAATAACGTATACCTAAAAATTATTAGATTCTCATATACTAAACAACAGTGCTCACAATTGAAAAAACTAACAACAAAAGAAAATACCTTTGTTATGGATTTTTAAACATTGTCGTTTATCTCCCGACAGCAACGTTATAAGATTTTAGGTGATGGCTGGTTATACTTCTTTTTCTCTCTACTTGCAAATATTATTGTTGAAGAATTCTCAACTTTATTGGTTTTTGAGATATCGGTGGTGGACCTTTCTTCCCGCGGACCTTTAGGATCCGTTCTACCCCCAGACTATGCTTGAATGTCATATATTCTAAATCTTCTTATAAACTTTTATGCTATAAATGTTAGGTAAAATAAGCCTCTTACGGCTACCCACGAGAAAATTTTACAAACTATTTGTTGTTTTTACCGCAACGCTTAATGTATATGGAGTTAGTGAAAACACATTATAGTATTTTCCATGTTGTTTGCGGAGGTATCTAGATCCTCGAATTCTGATGCGATAAAATGGGATTTTTAATGCATTTTCTGAATTTGTGTACGTAAGTGAATTTTACTATTAATTTTTACATGGTGGTTTAGAGTTGTATTTTAATAGAATATTACCGATAAATGTCATCTCCAATACTCCGATATATACTTATCCCTTTCCATTCGCGACTCCCGAGATTCATATGAATTTTGCATCAGAGTGAAAAGGGTTAAAATTAGTATAAATCTTGTTTTATATTATTCGTAGTCTCTATAAATCTTTAAAGTTAATGAAATGGAAAATATTTTTTAAGCAAAACAGATATGACAGCTGTTCAAAGAATGAGATTATATCGCCAGCGAAAAAGTAAAAAAATACCATCAGTCAATGAATGTATGTTAATTTTAATTACATGAACTTCTTCAAACACAATTATTACATGAGGAGTGAAGTTGCGAAAACAATATTTGTTTAGGCGTTGTTTAAAATAATCCACTGTGTGAACGAATATTATAGAATTTATTAATCAGCAATTTCTTCATTTCTCTAATGAAGGTTCATTTCTAAATGCTAATTACAATGGCAAACCGATCATGTCATATTTGAAGTATGGCTTCAATTACATTATTGTTATTAAATATTATACATATTTTTAATGCTATTATAAATATATAATTTATAATTTATCATTATATAAATGTGTATAATGGTTGACGCTAATAAATATGTGCATCACGAGTGTTACCAAGTTACTAATGAACATTATTTAAAATTGTTATATGATGTATTTATTTTCACTTAAAAAGTAGCAAATAAGTTTTACTTCAATCGCGTGTGAACCTTACGCGCACTGTTATTTTTTTTTTCGTTAATCTCTATTGCAAAACTTTTCAAATAGTTTCAGTCAGCATTGTTTATGGATCTAAATAGAGTGATACAATGACAGAATGCAATTCATTTCATTCTTATCTAGAGATTCAATTCTTTCATCAGTAGGTACCTTATTCGTGAAGATAGCGATAACATTGTCAGTTTTAGTCCTGATCTTACTCTTGCAGGTTTCATCTTTCATTAATATTCTCTTCAAGTCTTACGATGTAAGTTAAAACTTTTTGGTACATTTTAAATTAAATGTATAATATAGCTAAAGATTGCATTAATGTCAATTATATGAGGTTTTACATTGTTAGAGTTAAATTTAGAGTGTTAATAAGATTTTCCAAGTACCGTTGACCACCAAGTCAACGTCTTTTAATATAAATTTTTACTGTGATCCTTAAGGATTCATTCTTCTTCTATCCGCTTATTGCTACAACTAGTATTTTTTATAAGATATATTAAATTAATTAGTATTAAGTTAAATTAGTAGGTAGTGTAGGGCGGGGCTTGAAGGTCACTAATATCTCAAAGATAAGTAAAGCTAAGAATTTTTTTAAAAACAATACATTAAAGTAGAGGGCAAAAGATGTATAACCAGTCTGCACTTTGATTCTTATGACGTTGCAATCAGGAGATAAATGACAATGTTTAAAAATCCATGACAAAAGTATTTTTTGTCGTTGCTAGTTTTCTTGGATGTGAACACTGTTCTTTAGTTATGTTTTTGTTTTATAAGATGTATTGTTATTTTTAAGTTAGATTCAACAGTTTTTTTTATAACCTCTATGAAAGCTTACATGTGGGTGGGGTAAAAATAACCATCTGAACTCTTACCCTGGAAAAGTGGTAATTGATAAAATATAGCAAAATACTTATAAAAAATCAATTGTACAAGATATAAGTTAATTAAATAGTTATTTCAACTATGCTGATGAATATTTCCGACATTTCGTCCAGATCAAGGTTATATACAGTGTTATCTCTGTAAAAATTTATATTTTTTATTGGTTGAACAAAGTAGCTATTATTTCGTAGAATCCTTTTAAAATTAAAATAAGACATTCGACTTGTTTGCCACCTGATCGTCCCAATTTACCTTGCTGATGGGTCAAAAAGGACCAGGTGACAAATTTTTGCAAAAAAACAGCAAAAAGAAACACATTTTTACAACGATTACACTTACAATAAAAAACATTAAAATTTACAACGATTACCTGGGAGTTTTACTGCACATGGTCAAATAGTTATTTATTTGACATGGGTTATTTGATGCTTTATAATGGATTTGGTTTTCCCAATATAATTGTTCAAAATCAAATTAGACCTTTGTGCTCCGCCCTATTCTATATTGCTCTTAAAAGGATAAAAACTTGAAAATCAATTCTTAATATTTATTTAAAAAATACAAATACTATTAATATTTCAAAGATTCGAAAACAATATACTTTCATTGGTCATTAAGGTGCTAATTTTAATAGTTTTTGATAAATTTATAAATCTCAGTTGATGAAAATATAAACTTATGCAAATTAGACTATTTATCAAAGCACTTTGAATTCGTATTGTTTGTAATAGACGTAATATAACATTTAGTGCAGAATATTTACGTAACTTAAAAACTTTTCTTCTTAGTCTTGTTATTCTTGACTTATGTCTTTGCTCTTAAAAGCAAAGCGAACTTCCGTTCGATTATATAACTCTTTTCATTGATGGTATCAGAATCAGAAATACGGAATTCGCGTGATTTGGCGATTTCTCCTCGGCTCCACACTGAAATACCTAGGAGCAGCATAAAAAGCAGAACATGTTTGATTTTAATTCCCGATATAACTATATGCCCTGGATTCTGCAGCAAATTTACTGACCCTGTTTTCTAAATGTCATCTAATAAGTAAACTACTGCTGTATTTATTGAATTGCTCTTTTTATCGAATTATATTAACTAGTGGTGCATGACATCATGCCTTAAGGCAGATGCTGGAACTTCCTGTATCAAAAATTAAGAGTTTTAAAAAAGTTTTAAATTTTTTTGAAAAATTTAGCCAGTTTTTCATTTTGTCAATATAAGTAAAATATTTTTTGAATTATTCAAATTGGATATTTCGTTCTCTCAAAAACTAAATTACCATTTTTGGCACTTTTTGTTCTGTATCTTCGAAACGGCAGCACCTGCCTTTGCCAAAAACTAATCAGCAGATCTCCTTATCAATAGAAATCGGTTTATCTGTGTTCTCGAAATCGTGGACGAAAATTTGCATTCGCACATACATACACACACATATATACATACACAAACACACACACACACACCACATATACATCCATCTTTTCTAAGGTAAGCCAAAATGTCAGAACGTTTTGAAACGTACAGATATATAGAAATTTCCATTTTGATTATTATTGCTATTACTATACTCTACGAGAAGTTAAAAAATATTATATGTTATTAATAATACTAATCACCTAAAATTTCTATTAGGAGATGGCATTGTTTTGGTATTGGAAAGAGATATCCTATTAACTAATTTAAGAGTTTGTGTTGTTTTGGTAATGGAGAGAGAATATCCTATTAACTAATTTAGTAGATGGTATTGTTTCGCCAATGAAGTGAGATAATTCTATTAATTAATTCAAGAGATAGTATTGTTTTGGTATTGAAAAGAGATTGCATTTTCTTCAGAAAATGGCAATATAATATTTCAATGTGAATGGAAAGTTTTTATTAAATTATTTTGATTGATTGTTTGATTTTTCAAACTATGTTATTATTGTTTTTCATAAACGGACTAAAATTGAAGCTGACATTTTGATATATGTTATACATGTCATGCGACATTTGAAAGTATTTTTATCATTTTATTTCTTTATATTTACCCGAACTTTACATATTTTTTATCGCCAACGATACAATGGAAGATATTTTTTGACTTATTCTAATATTACCCCAAAATTTAATTAGAATATACTGAAGATTTTACCATACGTTCCAAAATAGTGAGTTGGTAAAATTTGATTGTAAATTTGAATTTTTTTTCTTATAAGATACATATGTAGAGAGTTACAATTATTGCTACTATTTCTATTCACATAATATATACAGAATTATTATTTTATTATCCTACCTGTAATTATATAATATGGCAATGGAGAATATTCTAAGATGTGTTTGATAAATTCAATATAACTACTTGTCTGAGATGAATTGTTAAATCTTTATTCAATTCTGAAATTCACATACGATAGTGCAAAACTGTGAAATAATATTCACAATGTAATTGTGTACATATGTCTATTTTTAATGAAAATGTGTAAAAAAAATGTGTAAACTTCAAAATTTTTAAAATATTAGCAAATTGTGATAACTTTGAATATACTAGCATTTTTATAAATTTATAGTATTTAAATATTTTAAAATGTTGTGAATAATTAAACATATTAAAAAGATTTATGACCAATAGGCGGCAATTATGAATACGCTTTATTTTGGCAACAATTTCATAAGCTGAATTTATTAATTATTCATCTATTATATAGAGCGCTGTAATAATATTACAAAATTGCAATGTTTCTAAATTCAGAGTCCTAATAAATGATCTAATATCAATTTTGTAGGTAATATTTATCAGGACTTTCGGAATGAAATTAAATCCGATACAATTTATTTGAAATTTTTGAATAGAATTATTAATAATCACATTGCTAAAATATTTGTTATAAATGCATTTTGCATGAAAATTTTGATAATTTTGAAAATTTTTATTTACTGTAACATAACTAAAATTTATTAAAATTAATAGCGTACGGCTTTGTGCTAAAGCAAAACAATGAACTTTTCTAATAACAACAAATATTACTTGGATAAATTAGATTTTTATTGAAAATTTGTAAACTTTTTGTAATTGTAAACTTTTATAGAAATTTATAAATTGAAAAAAATGAAAATACTTGGTAAATGTTTTAATAATCATTTATATAATGAAGGAGCAAAAAATACCACAAAAAATTACAAGGTCACGCAAACAAATATTCAAAAGGAAGTGAGGAATCTTTTACTCGAAGATTGAATAAAAGTGGCAATACGATCTTAAATGAAATGTCAAAAAATAAAAAAGACATATCTCATAGGAGAAAATCTCTTTAAATGCATTTACACCCAGCATATTGTCTTAAAAAATTATATTATTTTGATCGGCAGAATCTATGCAAAAAAAAAACAATTATATACTGAAGTATGGTAGGCACAAAGGTCTTGTTCGACTTAAAGTAATTATACTGCCCAAACCAAATAAACTACATAACAAAACTTAACACCTATCAAACAAACAACAATCGTACTATGTTCAGTAAAATTCCCAGTTCATTCCTAATAATAAAAATTTGATTATTAGTATTTTTCTAAAATTTGTCACCCTTAGGCAGGATAAAATTGGACAGCCATGAGGCAAACAGATCCTATGAAATGAATAGCTACATTATTCAACCAGTGAAAAATATAATTTAATGGGCACTTTACAAAGAAAACACTGTACATAACCTGGATCTGGTATTATGTCAAAAATATTCATCAGCTAGTTGGAATAACTATTTATTTAATTTATCTCTTGTAAAATTGCTCTTTTTTTAATTTACTTTGTTATTTACTGTTTTTTTCTTTATAAAGTTAAGTTTTACTTAAAATTGGTTCCAAATTTGAAAAAGCACTAATTAAATAATAGCTATCAGCTTTAAAATATGCCATCATCAGGTAACCAATTACATTGGGGGCAAAAAATTAAATTAAATTTTCTGTCGCTGAAAAATAGATTACATTCAACCTACTAGATTGATGAATTAAAAAGTTGATTAACTTTATAAATATTCTGTCGATGCATTTTGTTGGCAATCACAAATTATCGTTCCGCCGTGACTAAACTTCCACTAGTTTTAATTTAATCAATTTTGCATGTATCAAAATATTGCAGTTATTGTATGTGAAATAATTAATGGCGAGTAAAACATTAAAATGAACCGATTTAGTTCCAGTGTGTGCATAAGCTAATATTTCGCTGTGGAACACTAACAGTCACGCACATGCACACCAAAGCTGTGTTCACAAATTCAACCGTTTATATGCAAATCAAGTGCGCGCCTCGTACCTATATGTTAACTCCAACTGCAATGTTCGCATTTAAACCGAGTTCATCTCACAATGCAAAATAAACATATTAAAAATTAAGCCGCACAGTTTGCCACACATCCTTTCTACGAAACAAACATTCTTTTTGGCCTCGTAAAATGCGCGGAGTTACATTATCGCTCCGGGCGACACTTTTTTCCTTTTTCCCTCTTTTCAATGTTATTTAAGGGCTCGCATCCGAAGAGTCTAAACGGAAGCAGTATGTTTTGCATGCGAAGTATACGTCGGTCTGGCTGTCTGTCTTTTTGCCAGATGACCCGTCATCGGATTCTATCTACCGAGCTGCGATTTATGCTGGTTACTTAGGTTTCAGAAGTCCGATTACTTTTGTTACCACCAGTCCATATAGTATCAAATCTGTAGCAGTATATTTCTTTACTTATTACCTTCCCGTAGGATGAGCTACAGAAATCGCAAAAAATCGAAAATGAAAATTTTTTTATATGTATACGTTTCAAGCCTTCAGCCTTAGAAAAATGGATGTATGTGTTTTTGTTTGAATGTTGAATGCAATTTTTCGTCTACGATTTCGGGCGCACAGATCAACCGATTTGTATGATTAAAAAAAAATTATTATTGACTGGAAGAAGTGCTGATGCAGGTCCAGATATATGGAGCAAATTGTGCAAAAGAAATCAGTTTTTGAGAGAACGGAACATCCGATTTGAATGATTCGAAAACTGTTCTCAAATCAAAACATATTTTATTGTCAATTTGATTCGTATTAACGGTGAGTTGTGCTGATTAGTTTTTATTAAAAGCAGCAAAAAGTAGCAGTTTTTGAGATAACGGAACATCCGATTTGGATGATTCAAAAACTGATCTCAAGTCAAAACATATCTCATTGTCAGTTTGATTCGTATTGACGGGGAGATGTGCTGATTAGTTTTTATCAAAAGCAGCAAAAAGTGCAAAAATATCAGTTTCTGGGTAAACGGAATATCCGATTTGAATGATTCAAAAACTGATCTCGAGTCAAAACATATCTCATTGTCAATTCGATTCGTGTTGACGGCGAGATATGCTGATTAGTTTTTAATTAAAAGCAGCAAAAAGTGCAAAAATAGCAGTTTTTGAGAGAACGGAACATCCGATTTGAATGATTCAAAAACTGATCTCAAGCCAAAACATATCTCTTTGTCAAATCGATTCGTATTAACGGAGAGATGTGCTGATTAGTTTTTATCAGAAGCAGCTAAAAGTGCAAAAAATAGCAGTTTTTGTGTAAACGGAGCTTCTGATTTTTATATTTTAGAAAAAAATTCGTTTTTCTTTAATTTTCAAATATTTTCAGAATATTCCAAAAAATACAAATTTTTCAAAATTTTTGAAAAATATCAGAATCCAAAAAAAAATTTTTTAAGAACAAAAAAAAATCAAAAGTATCAAAAATAATTCGGATTTAGGATTTTCAAAAATATATACAAAAGCTTTTCAAAAATACTAAAGCTCATTTGAAATAAATAACTGTACCTTTACAATTCTAAAGTTTGTATTTTGTTCTGATCAATTCTTAGAAATATGATATAATGATCATTATAAAAGGATTTTATTGTTTATACACATTTGTTTTCATTTTTTATAAAGAAAGAATAGTTTGTTTGTACACTTATAATCACTTATACGTCTATAAGATATGAATGATAAAATTTCCAGTATAATACCCAATAATAATAGACTTAGGTATCAATCCACCGTTGTGTAGTGTACATTTTATATATTGAAACATAGCTTTCTTTAATTGAATTGATCAAATTTACATATTAATATTAGTTTTTACCTAATATAATAATATGAATATTGAAAATAATTGAAATAATTGTTATTAATCATCATAAATTTTGTATCTATTGATTATTGATTTTGTTTATTCTTTGAATGTTTAATTACGGTACAGGATGTTTCCAGATGTGGCCTTAAGGCATAATGCCATGCACTACTAGTTTTGTTATTATACAGCAATCAAAATTTAAGAGTCCTGTGAAATGTTGTGTTGAACTTATTTTAAAATGCAACTTATTTTTAGACGACTATTGGCCTATCTATATTTGATATAATTTTATTATTAGATTTTTTTTATTACTGGTAACGATTTTTATTTGATGCAGCAATGCCGTAGAAGGACTATTTTTACTCGTAAACATGTTTTAGATTAACATTTTCAAGGAAAACCGATGTTATTACTGTTTGACATCAGCTTGTCCGTGCCTGGACCCTTCGGGTTGGAAGCTCAACCAGAAGGGTCCTAAGCTGCAACTAAGTACTAATCTACCGAAAAGCTTATTCCAGTATAATTCATAATTTTATTGATTTTTTGAGTCATCAGTTTAAAAATTTAGATATTTTAATATAGTGCTTTTTTATTTACTGTTTTTTTATTTGAACACGTTAAATGCCGCGTCATTATCATAAAAAGATTCATGTTAGCCTTGGTAATTTAATTAGATAAATCAATTAGAGATGTATTAAGGAAACTTAATGTAAAATACTTATAAAGAAAACACTATTATTATGACTGTTATGATCCTATATTAAAACTTTTTTTCTCGAAAGCTTTTTAAACATAATGAAAATGTATCATTTACGTCGGACATCTGTGATTGACGTGACAAATGCCTACATGTGTCATATACGTTTTGAAAGGGCTCATGTAGAACGTCAGACAGAAATGACTGACATGGCGATTATTTTATTATTATCTATTGATTCGTGTATCACACGTTATTCAAAGTACTTGGAATTAAAATAGTATGTATGTGTATGATGCGATAATTTAAATAACTTTATCAACTTTAACAACAAAAACAATTACATACATATAACAACATACATATTTTGTTACATTTTGTATCTGTTTGTTCTGCATTTTATGTGGAAAATTCCAGGGTATAAAACTGTGGCAAAAATTCGTTAGTTTACAAATACATGTAAGAGAAATTGCTCACTATTATATACAGTTCATTTTAGTTTTTATTATAAATGTCTTGGGACCAGTCGAGCAACATCATCAATAAAACGATTTAAATTAACATTAAAAAATATTAACATTAAAAAACATTTACGTTTGAACTAACTACACCAGAATTAAAGTACGTCAATGGACTAGATTCTAATATTAATTATTCTATTAATGCGGTTTTACTAATTGTAAGTAAAACATTGAAATGTATTTTATTTTAAATTTATGTATAATAAAGATTTTTAATAACAGTGACTATATATATGTATGTTTTATTCTTTATTATTACAAGTTTTATTGTATATTGTAAACAAATCAACTACTGAAATATTTTTTTTTTAATTTTAAAACTCAATAATAAAATCAATAGTTTTTTAAATCATTGTCTGAAAAAAATAATTTAGTTTTTTATAGTAGAATCCTAACTACAATATTTACAAACATAATATTAAAATAAACAATTATTTGTTTAGACCCTAAATTCGATATAGGATAATTTTAATTAATTTAAACATATTGGATAGGACAAGGCACATAGACCCAATTTGACTTGAAGTAATTGTACTGCCTAAATTCTGAACCAAATGAACTATACACCACAACATTTAACATATATCAAACAAACAACTATCAAACTATTATAGTCAATTAATTAACTGTAACTAGTTAATTCCTAATTATAGAAATGTATATTTTACCCAAAGTATCAATTTGAAATTGAAAGATATTTTACGCAATAATAGGCTACATTATTCTATCAATGCTAAGTATAAATTTCATGGGCACATTTTTAACATAACACTGTATATAATCTTGATCTAATATTTTGTCAGAAATATTCATGATGGAATAACTATTAATTTAATTTCTCTTTTAAAATATCTTTTTTTAACTTAATTTATTTTTTTTATTTACTATATTCATTTTGCTTACACCCTTGCCAGGGTAAAGTTTCCGTTGGTCCTTTTTACCCCACCCATGTGTAAGCTTTTACAAAAGTCATATAGAAACAACTGTTAAATGTAAACTACTTAAAATTAACAATACATCTTATAAAACAATTAAAAAACGTATGCTTAAAAATTATATTAAAGTCGCATAAACTAAACAACAGTGCTCACAACCAACAAAACTAAGAACGAACGAAAATACTTTTGTTGTATATTTTCAAACATAGTCGATTATATATTGATAGTTTTGTTGCTTGATTTGAGTCTGTGGCTAATATTGTTCTAAAAAAAGATCCTAACTTTACTTATTTCTGAGATATTGGTGGTGGACCTTTTTACTTGCGGATTATTAAGCCCCGCTTTACCTTATTTATATATTTTTCACACTCATTGAACTACTTTTATAAAATCCATTGTATTTACCAGTGCATTAATGTAATGATTATACCATTTTCATTGTCTAAATGTTTAAACTATTTTTATTACAATAGTGTCCAATATCAATTAAAGTTTAAACCATGTTCCATTGATGCAAAGTAAAGTTTCCATCTAACCAATACCTATGCAGTTTTCGACACTGTGGCATATATTATGGACCAGATTTTCATTATAACTTTGTTAATTTCTTAGAAATTAACATGTTGAAATGGTCTGATTCTTTGAACAGTTTAATGTTGTCTTTTGAACAGAAACTTTAAATGCTTTTATTATTCTGAATGCTCAGATATTAGCAAACCTTATGTAAACTAATTGTAAAAGTTTTGAACCACTAGTTTCTTAATTTACTCCTTGATTATATAGTTCTTTTACATTGTGTGTTTTTCTATTTCATATACTATAACCTAACCTCAGTTTATATTTATTATTGTTTTTATATTTTTTTTAATTTAATTTTCATTCAGCAATCTATAAAAATAATTACATTTAGCAGATAATGCTGAGAAGTATATTTATTATTGTTAACCATTATTTGTATTTTATATTGTCAATTTTATTTTTCAATTAAATGAATTTGAGAGTGATTAATGAACCGAAATCTAATTTATTTCAACTTCGTTAGTACAACTGCCAGTTACCCAAAATATAAAGTTATTTATAATTTTACAAATTGCAATATACTCGAAATTTATTGTTGCTCCCAAAAATGTTTCATTTTTTATTATTTGAGCATTTTATAATATCACTTGATCGTTAGTATTGCATGTATTTCATATATAATCATTTTTGTTGAAATTGTATTACATTTTATAATTCACAACTTATTTCACAACTACTCTTATTATCTTCAATATAATGAGAATTGTTTGTCTATTTATCAAACATTTATATATTTCTCTTGATCCATGGTACCACATTAAAAAAATTATAACTTTCGAACTAAATTTTCTAATAACAAGATTTTAGGTGTAAAACTAGAATTTTGATAATATAGTTTCAACAATTTAAAGATAATTTAAATGATAGGCTTTGTTCTACCTAGTAATGATAATTTGCTAATGAAATTATCAGAACAAATATTTTTGTTTGTATTTTGAAATTTTTAAGCAATCGTGCTGCGTGGCTGTTTTAGAGGATAAACATTAGTACCAAATCCATAAAAATGTAAACTAAATTTATACTCATTATTAAAATTTCTATAAAATATTTAATAATTTGATGTGCATTTATCTAATGATTATTTTTGACTACCAAATGACATTTTTTACTTTTTTAAGATGTCCGAAACTGCTAGACCTGCCTTCCTACAGTTGTCAGTTTTTCATTTTGTCAATACAAGTAAAATATTTTTTGAATTATTAAAATCCGACGTTCGGTTCTCTCAAAGTTACCATTTTTGGCACTTTTTGACCCGTATCATTGAGACGGTAGGACCTGTCTTGGCCAAAAACTAATCAGCACGTCTGCTTATCAATAGGAATCGAATGTTTTTTTAATCATTGAAATCGGTTGAATTGTGTTCCCGAAATCGTCAACGAATACACGTATCCGCACACACGTACAAACCCACACGCATACACACGCATACGAATACATCATTTTTTGCCAACAGAACGCTCTATTATATGTGTACAGTGCACTGCTAAAATGCAAACTTCAATTAATTTTTATAATTAAACCGCTTTTCATAGGCCTCTAATATTCTACCACAGTCACTTTGGGCATAAATTCTACCGTTATGTCAAGTTTCATCAAAATCCGAGACAAGCTACGAGCGGGTTCTTTTTGAAAGTTATGCCAAAATGTTTAGAAACGTTTGAAACGTAAAAGATACATGAAAATTTTCGTTATCGATTTTTTTTTTGCGATTTCTATAACATACCCTAAGAGAAGTTAATAATTGAATATTGTTGTAATCGCCCGGTTATAGTCGCAAATGTGATAGCTAAAGTAACTATGATACCACAATTGGATGCAGAATTCGATATCTCCTTCTCGAATATAATACTATGTCTCAAATGCATGTTTAATCGCATAGCGTCCAGACGTAATATCCAGAATCCGATTTTTGAACTTCGCCGAGAACCCTTTTGTTTGCATTGTTTGCATAAGAAAGCCGTTTAGTCATTTAGGCGGAATGGTGACGGCGTAAAAATAAAATGATTCTTTCTTTCTCAGATCAAATAACGTCTGAAAAGAGCGAGCACTCAATTAGATCGAGGTTTTATCGCGCTATAATGAAATCGGATCGTGCTTAGAATATAATACACTACTGGGCTATATGAGTTTATTATACTGCTACACCACATTGTACTGCGAATACGATCCTTCATCCGTTTTTTTGTTCGAATTAATATTCCATTATCCTATCATAAATCACTTTTTAAAATCCGATCTTAAGATAATGTTCTCTTGTTTCTTTGCTTGTATACATCATTTACAATACAATAAATTAAAGGTTCCAAATAATTCTTGTTTTATTAATTAACAATTCAGTGATCAACATATTTATTTTGTGCATTAAAGTGTTCTGTTGAACTTACAATAGACTCATTGATGTTGGCCGTCATGTTTGCCTGTCTGAAATAGTTTTCTTTTTATTTATTGTTTTCTCGGCGTTTCAAGTCATTCTGAATCGTTTGAGACCAAATTTGAACTAGTGGTGCATGGTATTTTGCCCTAAGGTAAATTGCTGGAAATTCCCGTATCAAAAATTAATATTTCTAAAAAGATTCATATTTTTTTAGAACTCGATTTTTAATATTATTAATATTTTTGGAATAAATTTACTTAATTTTGAATTATTCAAATCGGACTCAACAATTGAGTTTCAAAGCACCGATTTCAAAAATTTAAAAGCCGTTCTATGAAACTGGTAAAGGACACGCGTTGCTTTTTTATAATTAGTAGAAAAGTACAAAGTTTTTGATCGACTTTTTTGCAAGAGCTTCTAAACTGATTTTGAATATTAGCAAACCGTTTGGAAGATATCAGCGAGGCATTTCATAGTTGTTGAATTTTTATATGTTAATATTTTGATTAATCTTTTCGTGTTGAAGTTGACGTCAGAGTTGATAGTTCTAACAAATATTATAGGCCTAAATCTAAATTCTTAGGGGCCCATTCTGCCGTAAAATAGACCAATGTTTCGTAGGGACTTTGTTACATTGCGTTTCTTATACAAAATGGTACTAAATATTGTCAAAATGCGATGTATTTGCTGTGCGATCAGGCACACAATATACACATGAAATGCAACTTTACTCATATGTTATTAAGCCACATTACAAAGATGCACTTATGATAAGATTGCGCGATTGACATTCGTGCGTGTTTTACGTTAGGTTTTTTTTTATCTAAAACGCCTGATGACTGCACCTGAACCACATGGCAATTTGACAGTAATTAGTATCATTTTGTATGAGAAGCTTTACGTAACATAGCATTTACGTAACATTGGTCCATTTTACGGCAGAATCGGCTCCCTATTATTAATGTCGATTATTTATACATATCGGGTTTTGCGTCTATATGGTACAAAACAAAGTAATGTCAAGTTCTTCCCATACAATACTTATTGTAAGCTAGTTCTATACATGAACGGAGCGAATTTTACTGACGTCATTGATCTCTGTCCAAGTCTTTCTATACACCCCTTTCATATTTTTTTCTAAACTCATAGAGAGTATATTTTTATTTTTATTTATTTATTTACATATATACATTATTTTCATATCTCAGTCAGACAGAGGTGCCTGGTATGAGAGATTATGAAAAACAGTTTTCATATAATATTTACATTTCATTTGACTATAATATCTATTCATTAATATAATATCTATATATAACTCTTCAGTCTTCTTTTTCTTCAATTTCATATAGTACTTCTTTATTTTTCTTTTAAAATTATCATTATCATTGGTCATCTTAATATAGTCTGGCAATTCGTTATATATTTGGTAGCACTCCATATGACATTTTCTCTCAAATTCTTTTTTCTATTGCGTTCAATGTGAAAATTGTTGTGTTGTCTCGTGTAGTGTTCATGTATATCTTGATTTGTGTCTATTGTTGCACTTGTTTTAATTCGGTTAAATTTCATTTTGTGTATTAGTTTGCATTTCTCTATTTTAATTATGTTATTTAGTGAATGATTATTTGTTTCTCTCTGCAAGTATTTGGTGGGTGTTAGATGTGGTAAATTATATGCTATTTTTATGGCTTTATTCATTATTCTCTGTATGTCATTTAGGTTTGCTTTAGTTGTTTGGCTCCATGTTGTTATGCCATATAAAATTATAGGTATTATTTGCGTTTTAAGAATTAGTATTTTATTTTTTTTGCCGAAAGAGTGGATCCTTTTCAATGCCCCTGTTAATGTTCCTATCTTTCTTTTTATTTTGTTTATATGGTCTGTCCATGTCAGTTTTTCATTTATTATCAGTCCTAAGTATTTTATGCTTTCCACTTCCTCTATTGCTCTATTATTTACTTCAATTTTTAGTTTAGTGTTCTCAGTATTTTTTCTATGTTTGAAATATATGTATTTGTTTTATCTATGTTAATTGTTAGTTTATTTTCAGTTAGCCACTCGGTGTATATTTTCATGTCCGTGTTTATAATATCTTCGAGTCTTTTTTTATCCTTATCCGCATATACTATCGCTGTATCGTCTGCATATAATATGTATCTTCCCTTTAATTTTGCGTCTTTAAGGTTATTGGTGTATAATAGATACAATAAAGGTCCTAATACAGAACCTTGTGGAACTCCACAGGTTATGTTACATCCTCCACTTGTGAAATTTCCCACCTTCGTCCTTACCACTCTTTTCATGAGGAAATCTTTGATAATGCTGTAAGACAAACCCTCTACACCTAAATCTATTAGTTTATTAAGTAATATGCCATGATCTACTGTATCGAAAGCTTTTTGTAAATCAATAAAAATTGCAACTGTGTGCATATTTTCCTCAAGGTGCTGACTGATGGTATTAGTCAAATCTATTAGGGCACCTTGTGTATTTGATGAAGGGAGGAAACCATATTGATTTTTGTCAATTTTTTGAATGAGAAAATCAAGTAATCTTTTTTTTATTACTTTTTCATATATCTTGGAGAATGTGTTTGTTATTGTTATAGGTCTGTAGTTATTTGGATCTGTTTTGTTTCCTGTTTTGAAAATTGGTTTTATTGTAGCCATTTTAAGACACGATGGAAATACACCACATTCTATGTATCTATTCATTAAAACAGCAAGTAGTGGAGCTATTATATTTATTATTTTTTTAGTGATTCTTGCTGTTATCTTGTCTTCGCCAGGTGCAGCGTTATTTTTCAGATTTTCAACAATTTTTTTTATTTCTTTCTCATCTGTTAATTCAAAAATTTGGATTTTGTTTTTAGGTCTGTGTATTGATGGTTTATAGTTGCAATGATCCATTTTCTTTTGTAGTTTCATACCTATTTCAGCAAAATGTTTGTTGAGATACTCCGCAATGTCTTCCTTTTCTGTAAGAAATATATTTTATCTTTATGCTGTATTTTTTCAATATTTTCTTTATATTCATTTTTATTTTTTCCTCCTCCTAATGTTTTATTTATTAGTTCCCATATTTTTCGAGAGTCACTTTCACATTTTTTTGTTTCTTCTGAATAGTATTGTCTTTTTGCTTTGTAGATCATATTTTTTATATCTTTTTTTATATTATTATATTTCATTTTTATGGCATTATGTTTGCTTACTTCATTTATATTGCATTTCTTTAAATTATTGTAGAATTTGTTTCTGTATTTCATTAAGTTAATAATTTCTTCTGTTATCCAGGTATCTTCTCTGGCTCTTATTGTTTCTTTGATTTTATTTTCTTTTGCTGCATCTTGTATAATTTTTATTAAATCCTCTAATTGGTCCACTATTTTAGAGTCTAACTTACAAGTTATTGTCTTTTCTAATCCTTCTAAATCTATGCTATATCTAATTATTTTATGCATTTTTGGTTTGATTCTCGGCGTATTTTGTATAAATACTGTTATCATTTTGTGATCAGATATTTCTGTGTCTTCTATTTCTATATTAATCTTCTTTTTATAATTTGATATAACATGGTCAATTATTGATTTAGTGTTTTGAGTCTTCCTTGTGGCGTATTGGCTATCTATATTATTTATTATTTTGTATCCTGATGATTCTATAATATCTTTGTAACAATTTGATATATTATTGTTTGGAATTATATCTAAATTCATATCACCTATTATTATTGTATTTTTACCGTTTTCTTCCATTTTTTTTCTATTAAATTTATCAGATCTTGTTTATTATTATTCGGAGGGTTGTAAATAACAATAAACTTTATAACAGGGTTCATATTTGTTACTTCTATTTCCAGGAGGTTTATATTATTTTTATTATTATTTTCTATGACAGTACAGTTTAGTTCATTTCTTACAAATATCGCTATTCCTCCTCCTCTTTTCTTTTCTCTGCAGTTGTAAAAACCTCTAAAATTTTTTAAATTAAAGTATCCTTCTTCTTCTTGGTATATCCAAGTTTCTGTTAATATTAAAATTTGGCAATTTTCATTTTTATGCATAATTATTTCTAAGTCATCTATTTTATTTCTTAAGCTTCTTATATTGAAATACTTAATCTCTATTTTCTTGTTATTGCTATTATATTTATTCATTTTCTTGAATTTGTCCATTGTAATTCGTCGACATTCTTACCATTTTGGCTCTGTGTTGATAACATGAACATTCCGTTTCATTTGCATTATGCACCGTATTAAAATTTGATTTGTATTTTACATTGGCATTTGTGCAGTTTATGCATTTCTTAGATTTGCTCTTACAATCTCTTGTGTTATGCTCATCCGCACAGTTTGCACAGAACGTCTTGTTTTTGCATTCTACTGCCCTGTGTCCATATGCCTGACAGTTATAACATCTTTTTATGTTTAAATCTTCTATTATATGAGCTGTCCTCCATCCTAGATTTACATTATTTTCTAACAATTTTTCGTATGTTTTGCCCGATGTTTCGATATATGTAATCCAATTTTCTGTTTTTCGTGATTTCCTTTGGTATATTAGTTTAATTTGATCTGTGTTATTTATATTGTAATTATATTCTATCATTTCATTTATCAATTCTGTGCCGTCCATATATTGCCTTGGAGCATTTGTTATAACAAGTCGCGGATTTCTTTGTTTCTTTATATATATTTCGTATTCGCTTCCAATTTTTGTATCATATGTTCTGCTAATGTTTTTGTTTCCTCAATTGTTGAGGCCTTAATTATTAACCCCCCGCTACTAATGTTGTTAATTGATCTTACTTTTGCTTTTACGTTTTTTGGATTTATGTTTTTCTCAATATAGTTTCTAGTTTCATAGCTGTTCTGTTTATTCTTTGGTTTTACAATTATTGGCGGCATATTTGGGTTTATTATGTCTTTATTTTTATAATTTTTATTATTATTATTTTCTGTGGCATTATTTTTACATATTGTAGCATAACTAGATCTTGCATCTTTAATTATTTTAATATCATTCTTTAAAGTTTTAAGCTCATTTACTATTTCTTTCAAATTACTTTCATGTGAATATCTTACCTCATTTTTTTTTGAGCATATGTCACAAAACCATTTTATATTGTTACTTGTGCTGATAACTTTATATTGTTCATTAGTAACTTTCGCACACTTTTTGTGGAACCAACCTTTGCATTCACCTTCACATCCAATAATGTTTTTTCCATTAACATCAATATTACATATACTGCAACATTTTGGATCTTCTACATCTTCCGCCATCTTATCGATCCGATATTTCGGTTTATATGTTATACAAATTAGCAATAAATTGCAAAAAACGTTTTTAATTCAGATTTTTAAAAAAAAGATGATTGTTTGCCGTGGTGCTCTAACGACGGATATGTTGGCTACTGATTTGGCATATTATCTAACTGGTCGCGGTGTAGCATTTAGGGAAGCTCATAAGTTAACGGGCGAGGCAGTGGCAATGGCTGAAAATCTCCAGATTCCACTTCACCAATTGAGCTTGTCAGATTTACAACAAATTAGGTAATAATTATTATATTTTTCGTTCAGATGTATTTATTATAATTTTCGATGTTGTTTTTACAGTCCTGCTTTTGATACATCCGTATATAAAATTTGGGATTTTGAGCATAGTGTGGACCAGTACTCATCAATCGGAGGAACTGCAAAGTCCGCTGTATTGCAGCAGATTCAAGAATTACATTCGTGGGCTGAAAATACACAACAAAAATGAGAAAATTAACTAAATAAATCATTTTTTTTATGATAAACTAAATAAAAACTATATAAAAAATTAAATTAATAATTAAAATATCAGAAATTTGTATACATCAGTGAGAAAATATATTGCAATTGTTTTTTTTCTTGTCAATTATTATTCACATAAAATTATAATTTAATTTTGAAAAAATGGATGATGAAATTCAAGAAGAAATTCCTGGTAAATACAAACATTTTGTTACGAATTATTAATTCATTAAAATATAAAAACTAATTTATAGAAAATAGAGTACGTTAGTAAGTAGAGTAGAGTAGTTAAGTACTTATTTGTCGTTATTATGAATAAGAGTATATATCATTTTATTTAAATTATTTATCTAATTTTATTTATAAATCATTTTACAGTGATTCTTGCAAATGAGTTCGATCAAAGAGTGGCTAGTATATTTCTACCATTTGATAACTACGGTAATAAAACTGTTTCCATCACGGATTTACCACTTATTGTACGTGGTTTAGGTAACGTGTCAAAAATTATTATTAGAACTATAAAAAAATTCTTTCAGAAATATTTTATGCTGAAGTGAACAGTTTCGCTAAAGCAAAATGTGAATTATATATTGTTCAAACAGATAAATGGGACAAATCCGTTGCTATAAATTCAAACATGTGTAATCTAGTACATATATAAAATTTTTGAACCCTTTATAAATTTGGATAATTTCCCATATTTAATTATTTTAAGCAATGTGATAAATAAAAATATTAAAAGAATAATTTTAGAAAGAATGATAATTTTTTTTTCAACGAAGTTTCAACTCTTTTAGATAAGCTTTATATTTTCAAAACCAAAAAAATTAAAGCTTTATATACATATTTCATAATAAATATATTTGACCCGATTCATGGTTTTTACTTCAGGATGTGTTCCGACGGAAGAAGAATTGCAATTCATCGCAACAAAATGTACAGAACGTGAATTTCCGAACATTGTTCATTTGGCCCATTTCTTGCCATTCATGTTTGAAATGATATTACTTGGAAGGTATTGCAAGACTGCTGCTTAAAATAAATAATATTTTCAATTTTCTTTATGTATCTGTTATAATTTCAACTAAAAACGTAACTAGTTATTATTGGTATATTTTGTAACTTGAGTTGAGGCAAGTTACATGAACTTCCCGATATGTGTAAATAATCGACTTAAGCAATAAAAAATAAATTAATTTATGAGTATAATTGCCTGTAATTAGTATTATTGCCTGTAATAAATTAATTTATGAGTATAATTTCCTGTAATGAGTATTATTGCCTATAATTGAAAACGAACGAACACGTTAGCTCGGAGTATTTTCTATAAGCAAATTTTTACGAATCAATAATTTTTATAATTGAACCAGTTTCCGTAGGACTTCAATGGTTTAGTATGTTCATTAATACCAAGTATACTCTATCGTTATACCAAGTGAATAGTCTAATTTAAATTTTAACAAACGTCAAAAAAACTACTCATTTTCTCAAACTTTGATGAATTTTTAAAATTAAACTTTGACCATGATATATATCGCCAAAAAAAAGTTCCATAAAAATCGGCATAAATTTTTTTTTAACAGTTAATTACAAGAATATGGCTCGGTAGATTTTCTCCTAAAAGTAATCAGTATCATTCCAACCTCACCTAAAACTAATAAATATCATTCTCAACTAATATCTTTCGAACAGTTTTTGATTTTTAAAATTCGATTCGGTAGTATGAGCGAATCGGATTCTTTTATGAAAACATAAACTTCCCCTTCGGGAAGTTAAAATTCTACATTAATGCGATATTAATTTAAAAAATGTAAAAAAAATTAAATTGTATTATCATTTATTCCGCATAATAAGCAAAGTAACAGTAAATATGTTTTATATTTTATGTTATAAAAAAACTACAAACTACCAAAAAGGGTTAAATCCCATGTTTATAAAATTGTAATTTGTTACCGCCTTAAAGTTATTAATTTTGTTCTTTTTATACATGAAAAACAGATTCAAACCAGCTGCTCCAGAATTACTTTTGAGAGGATTTCAAGCAATAGACGTTGAAAATAAGGGCTACCTTACACCCGATTATTTAAAAAATTTGCTCACAACGCAAGGAGAAGTTTTATCAGAGGTAATACATGCATTTGCAACAGTGACGAAAAATGTCCATCAATGTTTTTTTACTAAAAAATACGGTTGTAATGGTTTTGTGATTACCCAAACTATCTAAGCCGTTTTCCAAAAGCATGGTAAATCGATACAAACAATTATGATTTCGATTTTTTGTGTAATTGAATAACATTGTCACAGAAAAGTTAAAAATATATGACATCAATATGAATCGAGTTGAATTATTTTGCCAAATTGATCGACATTACTGTAGAAGATAGGGTATGGAATAATGCTATAACGCTGTCTAATTGTTAATAATAAGTATAATAAATTTATACTTAAGTAATTTTAAACAACCAATTAAAAAAGTTTTCGTGCGAATATTGTTAATGGCATTTTTGTTTCATTCAAATTAGGAAGAAGTATCAGAATTTATGCGCATCGCCGTCGACCCAAGCACAGGAAACATTCCATTCGAATTCTGTGTCAGCAAACTAAAGGTAATTTTATCAAGCTATTTTAGTATTGGTCCAATGTCTTTAATCGTAACTGCTTCGATTTTGAATTTTCAGTTCATTCCTAAGCCATTAACTGATATTTACTATCTGGCAAAAGCCTCTATGGAAGAAAAACCAAAAACGAGACGGTACAGTACGTACAGGCAAAGTGTTATACAGCAATAAAGAGATTCATAAAAATTAGCATCCTCCATTAAATTTTTTGTATCTTGTTGAAAAGATGTGAATAAATAATATTCAGTATAAATAAATAATAAACAGTATAATTATGCTACATACACAATCATAACGCATTTAAATTAATTAATTTTAATTATTAACTATATAACCAAACCTTCCTATCTTTCGACTAAAAGGAATATTGATATTCTAGACCAGAAAAACACACTTAGATAACTTATTAGTTATTGACCAAAAAATAATCATAATTTCTCCCTACAACATATAGTTCCATATAAGCATAATCGCCTATTATATGATAATAGATGGGTTATTCCAATTTTATTAATAAGTAATAGCAAAGATTCATTTTGAATCCAGACAAATCGCAAAAAATCGAAACATTGCGGACAAAGACCTGATTCTGGAACAAATATTGCTTCTAGAAAGAAACGGATAGCCAGCCAGGTGGAAATATCCCAATGTACAAAAAAAAGTAAAAAAATTAAATAGTTACTTAACAAACAAAAAACCAAAATAATACCTTGCTGTCTTGATGAAATAATCACTTAGGTACTTACCTAGGGTGCTTATTGCCTGTCTTGAGCTTTCATTTATCACATGCAGATTGATCTGAATGTTTCATGTGTCCAGACTTGTTTATGTATCATAAAGCAAAAACTCAAAGAACTTATTCAGCAGCCAAAAATATTATTTGAATAGATCATCAAGATGTTGTTTTTGTGTTTCTAAAGCTGGTCCTAGTACATAATCTGGCATGAAGATTTGGTGCTATCAGTTTGAATCCTAAATATTATCCAATGTTGTAAAAGTGTGTACTACATGAAAAAAAGCATGTTCATATTGTCACAATTTAGTAAAATAATATATAATATATTAACAATATAAATGTTAATATTGAGATTTTATATAATACCTACATGAACAACCAAATATCTGATATTTCAGTTTGAACATTAAGTTCATCTCAATTTTCAATGTAACCTCTGAAGAATTTTCTTATATTGGACTGAACCAAAATAAAATTTAACTGAAATATGTGCTTCAAAATTTCAATTATTAACAATTGTTTCTTTAATTGGATTGTTTTTTAATGCCTTTTATAAAGCAGCAGTTACCTTTTGTTTGAATTGATATAAAAATGATAATAAAATAACATTTATGGAGAGTAGTATTGATAGATATAAAATATCAAACTTACCTATTTTAAAAATATCACATTTCTGAAAAACAATAATAAGGTTAAATCTAACATCACATAGTAATTTTGATAAATAGTTGAATAACTAAATTACAAATTTAGAAAAATGTACAAGGCAATATAAAGGATTTGTTGACAAAATTAATTTCATTATCAAAATATTTTAACATTTCTCAAAAATATGAGATATTAAAGACTTAATGTTGAGAAATATACTTTCATCAATTGTCAAAATTGATAATTTTAAGACTTGGGCAAAAAATTAATAGATAATTCAAATATCAAATAAACACATTTATAGCATATTGTTTATATAATAAGTCGATGTTTCTGTAATACAGATTCGTTGTAATGTTCATTACACATTCATGTATATAAAAAGAAAAAACGAAGCTTGCAAAATACAGAATTATTCATAACAGAAACTGTACCAAAAAAATATGGTATTTATAAATAAAACATTGTATAAAAATAATAAACTGGCTTTATAACAATTTATAAATATATAAATTAGCTAAGACTTGTGTGTGTATATATTATTTACTATAATTTAAAATCTTCAAATTAAATCATTTAGAATACTATATGAACTGCACTCTGATATATGCATAAAATTTTCTCAAATTTGGTATATTCGATCACAACATAAATAATTTTTAGTATGAGAAAATTTCATTTTTAATTAATAAAATTGTTTTCTAGTATTAAATATATACACACGCACAACTAGAAGATTATAATATTTAATTAAAATCAGATAAATGCTGTAATGACATTGAATTTAAATTAAAGCAACGATATTCTTTGCTATCACCTGAAACATTATTGAAAATTATCAGCATGAAAACTAATTGATTTTATCCTTGTCCCTTTTGTAAAATAAATAAAAAATGATATCATACACTGTCTGTAGAGGAACAATATATTACGCAATCACTATTGTTATGATAATAAAATACATATGAACAGTGAATTTAATAAGTTACACATTGGATTGATTCTTTTAGATTGAAATATTTTATTTAAAGTTTGTGTTTTAATTCATCTTTAGACATATATACTGATCAATTATCAAAATTATTTATATGTAGTAAGAAAATTTGTTTAATTGAAGTTTATTATTAGCTTTGATAAATAATTTAACTTGATCACTGTCTCAATTAAAATCTATGCCAATATCTTTCCTTCATTCTGATTTCTACAATTTTTATAGGTTATTGTAATAAACAAATTTACACTTTTTATAACAATTAAATTAAGAAGAGTTTATTATATTTGAAACTGCAATTTAATATAACTACATAATGAAAAAATCACTGATCATAACAATTATAAAGTCTTTTCTTTATTTCATGTTTAAATTAATTAATATTAAGCAAGCACACTATGGTTGAGCGTTTTTCTTAGTTATATTACTATTCCACAGAGTCCTCAAATATAAATAATTCATTCACTCAAACACATCTTCAGGATATGATAAAGATATCAATCTTTCTCTGTTCCTTAATATGAACTTACAATATTCCAAAAGTTAGTCACTGCAAAATGAGATGTAAACATTACATTTCATCAGTAAAGCAACGCTATATTGATTATCACAATTTTTTCAACATAAGCTATCATTTCAGACAGCCTTCTAATAAAAACAGGAACAAATTTTGTCGATTTGATAAAACACCACCGCACACCAATATTCATAGCACTAGTATCCATTTCATTAGTTTTATTAAAGAATCACAAAAATCGCACTTTCAGCTAAATGTACTCCACATACATTATAACAGTATGATAACAAGTTGACACTACTTTTGGGAGAATTTTATGACTATCAGCAATGAATCCCTTTCGACTTCTAAGATGAACTCGAAGCATTCATGTTGCCAAACATTCCCGCATTGAAAGTAGTTTGTCCATGTTGCAAGCTCTGTTGAGCTTGCGCTTGGGCCTGCTGCGCTTGTTGTGAAACTTGTGCCTGTCGTCCATGCTTTGGCACTGGTGGTTGCAGATATTCATGTCTTGATAATGACAGCACATCCATCCTACTCTCTTTACTATATGATAAACAACCCCGAATAAAACTCTGAAAAGTTAAAAGCCAATAATTATAATAATTTTATATATATGATTTCAATTTGCAGAACTAAAAGCTTCAATTTGTTCTCAGAACTCATTTGATTTTTCATTTGTAAATATTTTTTATATTTTATTTTTATGTTTATAAAAATTGTTTGAATTGAAAGTGCTCGAGTCAAAGACTCTTAAATAATGAATATTTATATATTTATAACAAAGGCATTATCTAATTCTAGTTCTAAGTCAACTGTTAGTATTAGTTCCAATATTAGAATATTAATATTCTTCAACTGGATAATGCCCAAAAATCAAAGCTGTTGTACTAAAGTCTAATATATGTTAATGACAAATGTATTATTTTATGGTTTATCAATAGAGATGTCTACCTTTGCTTCTTGCGTCACAGTGGGTTTGTTTGCAAATTGAACATCAGTCGCCTTAAGTATAGTATTTTCTTCTAAAATTGTAGCTTGTGATTGATTGTGTCCAAATGGCTTCTTTCCATAAAGACATTGATAAAATATTACACCTACACTCCAGACGTCGACCTTTGATGATATTTTAGGAGGATTTTTGCCAACAACAAAACATTCAGGAGGTAAATACCTGGGAAACAAACATGTTTGATAAGGTAATTGATAAAATTGCACTTTATCTACAAATAAAGATTAAAATTATTTAAATAATAATAAAATAATAATAAATCGTTTAAATCATATTCATGTGTTTTTCAACAAGTTGTATTCAATATTTAATGAAAAATGTTAGAAATAAAACGTTTTTCAATAACTAGAATAAATGGTTGTTAAAAAATAAAAAAAGAGTATTTGTAATTAGTTCTGATTAGTTAATTTACCAGTATGTTCCAGCTCCTTGAGATGTTAGATCCATCCCATGATCTGGATTGTAATTTTCTTCATCCATGACTTTAGATAAACCAAAATCAGTAATTTTGATTTCACCACAGACATTACCTTCCGTTAATAGAATGTTTCCAGGTTTTAAATCATAATGTATTACAGGCGGCTTGATTTCATTCAAATATTTTAATGCCGAAACTACTTGCATGACTATTGATCGAGCTTCCCTTTCTGGTATAGTCTTGTGCTATAAATATTTGTTTTTTAATAAGTTAGATAATTTTTCTTAATATAAAAATTTATGCTATTAATATAACTATAATTTTATTAATAGCATAATAGATATCAAATGCGTTTTCTTACAAACCTGTTTCAAATAAAAATCTAAATCATGACCATCACAGTATTCCAACACAGTACAAAATGAATTGGCATCTATTTCAAAAACATCATATAATTTAACAACCCTTGGATGATCTAAGGCCTTATGAATATTATATTCCCGAAGTGCATGCCTGTAAATAATTCACATATATAACAGCACATATTTATAATTGATAAAAAATAAAAAATGTTATACAAAAAAAATTATATATAGTTATCATTGTATCAAAACATCAAAATCAGATTGTAATACAAAGATGAGTTAAATTACTTGATTAGCTCAATTGCAATTAAAATCATATTGTTCATGAAGACTCACTTTATGTAATTGGCTTTCTTATCTTCCTTCCAGTCTTTATTCAATTGGTGAACTTTACATGCAACATATCTTTGTTCTTTAAGGTCAAATGCTTTGTGTACTTCTGAAAATCCACCTTTTCCTAATAACATCAACAATAAATATCTTTCATTGAGTACGGGATGAGAGTTGAAACGCGATTGATCTTCATTATGAATACGCTTGAGTTCACGAATGTGTAAATTTCTTTCTCTTTCCAACTTTTCCATTTCTAATTGAAGATCAGCATCTTCTTTTTTGAGAGCACTTTGTCTTAACTAAAATAATAAGGATTTTACATAAATTTTAAACATTTTTGTAGCCAATTAAAATTAAGTGAATAGACAGAAAGTTTCAATTTTCGCTTCTAGCTCAATACAGAATACATGTATATATTTCATATATAAAGAATATTTATTTACTATCAAATGTTGTGATTTATAATTCTTACTTTAAGTGCATAATTGAAACAAAATTACATTTAAAAAATTCATGAGTGAAAATTATAATAGTTTAATATTCTACAAGATATGAAAAGATAAGTACACTAAAAAATCTGTAATAAATATACTGAAATTTGACTTGCATGTTGAAATCTATCGCATTAAGTTATGAAAAAATATAATTCATGATAAATTAGTATTCATAAATCATAAAATTTCAAGCCCTATTTAATATTATTTATGCAGCAAATAATGCTGATTATTTTGATGATTGCAGTAGAAATGAATCTGGTAATTTATTATGCATTTATCTGGGATATGAATCATGTTACAAATATTCAAAACATAAATATATAGATGTGGAATTTACCGCGCGACTCACTTTGAGGATCTCATCGCTTTCATAATATTCCTGCCAAGAGAATCCTCCTGGTACAGGGTCTGGTTTCAGAAATTGATTTTGTGACTGAGATTCACTACCATTTAATAATCCTGCGGAGGTTTGTTGTAAATTTGCTGCAGTTGTAGATGAATTATGTCTCTTTCGACTAGTGTCAGTATTTGGAGGTCGCTTTTTTGACAATAATTTCTTTTGCCTATCTATTTCTTCCCGCTCTGCCGTTATTTCTTCTTGCCGCCTGCATTTTTTTAAATAGATTAGTTTTAGTAAAATGTATGTGTTAATTTAAATTTTATGCAATATTAAATTAACTGCTCATGTAATTGTATATATGGAGCCTCAAAAATAAAGTGTTCTTCAAATAATATTCTAATATTTTGTTCAATCTTAAGATTTATGTAATCCTCATAAACGCTTTGAACTCACCTTTGCAATTCTTGAAAAGCATAGCCGTCCGTCCAGTTTTCTTGAAATGTAGCACCAACCCTTTGTGTCACAAATTGTCCTAACCTTAACCTGTTTTGCATGCACCTTTGTCTCGCTTCTTTCTTTTCTATATTTGACTTTTCTTTTAATAATTTTTTGACAACATCAACACATTTATTACTGTGCGACTTATGTTGTTCTAAAGCCTAAAAAAAATGAATGTATAAAAAAATTATTTGAAGATCTAGCTTTTCTACTATATAAATGCTATGCAAACCTTTTGCAGAGTTACAATTTGTTGTTTCTGCTCTTCTATGGTCCTATTCTGATCTTCAATTTTATTGTTACGAGCTTCCAAGTCCGTAGAAGTTTGCGTCTCAAATTCCTGTATTCGATGACAAGTTAAATCAGTCTGTAAAGGCAGGCAGATCATAATTAACAGTTAAACTTAAAAAAAATGAAGATTTTTGTAAAAGGCTGAATATATATAAATTAGAATTTAAATAACTATGTACTACAAACCAGAGAATGAAGTGATACCTGTATTAATTTGGGTGCCATTGGAGGCATTGCAGATACTGCAAGATTTGGGATAGATTGAGGCCGCCCAGGAGCAGATTTATAAAAATCTGGTGGTCCAGGAACTCCTGAAGGCAGCAACGGTTGCGGACTTGGAGGAAACTGCAATGACAAAAGAAAAATTGTAAATTATATAACATGATCAAAATGAAAAATAGACTAGGTAATAAATATGATCATATTAAAGTTTTTATAACTGGATTTCAATTTTTTGTTAAAATATATCACAATAAAATAGCGATATCGGACAATCGTCAATATTCTTTAAATGCTTGATGTTTTATTTATAAAAATGATATTGAAAATAGTATGAAAACTAGTAAATATATAAAGCTTATAGCGGTATATTTCCATTATTTCCAGTTAGTGTCATTTATAGAAAATCGTGATAGTAAGCAATTAATTAATTAAAAAAAGATCGATTTTTACACTCTTCGCTCACCATTGGATAGGCTTGTTGTGGCGAGGGACTCTTGGCGCCCGGCGTATGCTGCCTAATCGGACTGCTACCGGGATGTTTTTGGAAGTATTCGTTGATTTTCTTGTTATCATTATTTTGGCCCCTAGATCCTTTAGTGACTCCCGTTAGCGGCTGTCCGACCAGCGGTTGTGAGGCGATGGGGATAATGCCACCTGACACAACCAGAGGTCCTACAACGCCGCCCGCCGACGTCACAATAGAGTTAGAGTTTTGTGCTCCGCTGTCATCCAGCTTCCGCTTGCGTTTTCGCTCGCTAGGCGCTCGAGGCAGTTTTTCGGGCGTTAATTCGGCTTCCTTGTCGCTATGTGACGAGCCTGAAGTAATAATGGGAACATGTAGAAACATCATATATGTATATATATATATATATATATATATATATATATATATATA
>NW_020538040.1:37855717-37910146 GCF_003426905.1 Ctenocephalides felis | reverse complement strand
TGGGTATAATATTATAAAAAAAAACCTCCGCATTTTTTGTGACATTGGTGGGGGAGGATCAAGAATGCAATGATTCTCTCTTAATTATATTTAACTTCCCATAGGGTAAGTTATAGTAATCGCAAAAAAATCGAAAATGAAAATTTTTATATATATATTTACGTTTCAAAGGTTTTTGAACATTTTGGCATACCTTAGAAAAAATGCATATATATATGTGTGTGTGTGTGCGGATACAAATTTTCGTCGACGATTTCGGGAACACCGATCAACCGATTTTAATAATTAAAAAAAACATTCAATTCCTACTGTTAACACGTAGGGGGGGCGTCCATCAATCACGTAAGCGATTTCTAAGAATTTTTGACCCCCACCCCTCCCTTTTGGCGATACGTGGTGATATTTAAAATAATACTCCCTCCCACACACATCACGTGTATATTTAATACCTAGAAAAAATTGTTGTTTACATTTTATGGGTCCGTATCCGTTACACTGCAACACGGCGCTTACGCGCTTCGAAAATCGATTATCTTCGATTGCTTTGAAAAAATTCAAAATTCAAAACATATAAAAAAATATTTCTCGACGTTTGAAGGTTTCTGAACATTTTGGCATACCTCAAAAAAATGGATGTGTGTGTGTTGTTTTTTTCGTATAGCGAAGGAAATGCCTTTAGCATCCCAGACTGTATATGTGTGTGTGTGTCCGCATTTTTTCGTTCACGTTTTCGGGCGCACAGATCAACCGATTTGAATGGTTCAAAAAACATTCGATTCCTATTGATAGGGAGATGTGCTGATTAGTTTTTGGCAAAGGCAGGTCCAGCAGTTACAGAGATAAAGAGCAAAAAGTGCACAAAATAGAAATAGAGTTTTTGAGAGAACTGAGCATCCGATTTGAATCATCTAAACAACATTTCAATTAGTAATGATTGGGAGAAGTGGTTATTAGTTTTTTGGCAAAGGCAGGCTCAGCCATTTCGAAGATACAGAGCTAAATGTGCAAATAATGGCAGTTTTTGAGAGAACTAAGCGTCCGATTTGAATGATTCAAAGAACTTTCTGCTTGTTTTAAGAAAATAATTGATTTTTAAACACATTTTTTCAATTTAATTAGTTAATAAAACATTCAGTATTCCTCGAACATTTCGTTACGGTACGGGAAGTTCGAGCAATTTGCCTTAAAGCACAATGCTATGCGCCCCACTAGTTTTCTCAATGTTTTCAAAAATTTCTCAATATTTCAAAAAATTTTAAAGCTTTGTTAAGAATTTTAATTTTCGATACGGAAAGTTCCAGCAAATTGCCTTAAGGCACGATGCCATGCACTACTAGTAGTTATGTCATATTAATTACACATATCGGGAAGTTTTTGCAACTTGCCATAAGGCAAAATGCCACTTACACCTGGTTTATAATTTAAATTCAAATCAACTATTAAAAAAATGTAGCTTTAGTAAAAGCTCTCGGTGAAATGTACTTTTACTAAAGCACAATATTTATCTTAGAAAATAGACTTGTTGCTTCAAGCTAGAACAAAACGTTTGGTTCACTATTAAATTCACTGAACAAATGATACACAGATCCACACCCGCGCTCAAAGCTCTCAGATCATGGTAACAGGAGTAAAAGCAGATAGCATAGCACAGATTCCGTATCTTCATCTTGTGCTATTGTACGATGTACGATTGTACGACATACGATCGACCGAACAAGAACGAATAAGAACGAATCCATCCGACAGCATAAGATATGGACAATCGCATCCATGCCGCTGGAATATCAACCTGCCGCCTCGTCCGCTCGCCACAGTCGTTCTTCTCTTCTTGCAACTTTCGAGCTTTATGTTTTGGTTCAGTGTTAGCTGTTAGACACACGTTTCTAGGTTATAATAGTGTCTTCGTATAAATGTTATTGTTTATGTGTTCCTCTTGTGCCCTCAACTTATCAAGGCAATTGTGAGTTAAAAACATTTTCATTTCCCTGTCATTGCAAATGGATTTATAATAAGCTTAATTATGATTGTTTAAACAGTTTGTGGCTAATTTTAAAATTGTTTCATTGGAAAATGTGATGGCAAAATGAAAACAGCAATAATATGAAATTATGTTTGTTTACCTAATATTGTTTCGATTTTTGTATTGTCGAAAAAGCGGAGAAATAATTCATAGTGTATATTATATATGCATATATATATATATATAATATATATATATATATATATATACATATGAGTATGTATGTATGTATCAAATCTTTAAACGAATTACATGAAAAAACAGATTTTTGAGAATCTTTGTTATATCGTACATTTCAACTTGTGATTCTATGTCATCATCAGTGGATCTGCAAATTGCAATGAAACTAGTGGTGTATGGCATCGTGCCTTAAGGCAAATTGCTGGCAAATCTCGTACCGTAATGAAATTTTCGAGAAATTTTAAACGTTTTCAAATATATTATTACAAATACTGTAACTTTCATTATTTTTGTTATCTTGTTATATTTGAGCAAATTAAATGTTACAATCATTATTTCATTTCGAATACAATTTCAAAAAAAAAAAATAGTTGCCTAATTTGCACAAAATTGAAAAAGTGCTCCAGTTCATGAACAGTCTAAACGCATTTGCAAATAATTCTGTGCGACATTTTCACTTATACTGTGCTTAGCTTGGCGACATTTTCACATTTTTCAATAGTTTTCACAAAATTGGAAAAATGCTTTAGTACATAAACAGTCTAAACGCATTTGGATAAATGCTTAACTTTAGTCTTAGCCTGGGTAATTTTTTGAATTTTAAATCCAAAATCACAAAAATATTTTTAAAAAAAAAATTAGAAACAAAAAATTTTTTTCCAAAAGCTTTTATTTTGTTGAAACAAGCAGAAAGTTCTTTGAATCATTTAAACCGGACTCTTAGTTCTCTCAAAAACTGCTATTTTTTAACATTTAGCTATGTATCTCCGAAATCGCTGGGCCTACCTTTGCCAAAAACTAATAACCACTTTTTCCCGTCATTTCGAACTGAATGCTTTCTGGATCATACAAATAGGATGATCCGTCCTCTCAAAAACTCAATTTCTATTTTCTGCACTCTTTGCTCCATATTTCCGTAACGGCTGGACCTGCCTTTGCCAAAAACTAATCAGCACATCTCCCTATTAAGAGGAATCGAATGTGTTTTAAACCATTCAAATCTGTTGATCCGTGAGCCCGAAAACGTGGACGAAAAAATGCGGACATACAAAACACACACACACATCCATTTTTTCTGAGGTATGCCAAATGTTCAGAAACCTTTAAAACGTCGATAAATGCAAAAATTTTCATTTTCGATTTTCGGCCCATTACTATAACTACCCTACGGGAAGTTAAAAATATCTAAATATGTGAATACAGAGAGATATATAAATAAATAATTATATATATGGGGAAAAATGTGATTATATATTTGAATTGTAAATGCTTATATTGAATTTGTGTGTAGTGCCTCAAAAGAAGATAAAAAATAGAAATTTCTCCAAAAATATTTAGGAACTATTTTCAATCTTGTTCATCAGGACATCTGTGAAGAATATGATCTTGGTTAAAAGATAAACAAAAAAGTTGATATATAAAAATTATAAATGAAGGATTATATAAAGAAACATTAAAATAAAAACGAACGAAAAAAAGAAATTGAAATAACAACGAAAAAGTTATTTACCTGCATGAAGAAAATGTAAAAAAAACTCCCTATATACCACATCTTTCAAAAAGTTATCATTTTTAGGAAATTGTGCAATTTTTATTTTAGTAATTTGTGCAAATTTTTTACCCACAATTTTGCCAAAAATCTTGATCTGATGTTGAAACTTTAAAAGCATTTTAAAATGTATCAGTTGAGAATCGCAGGATTCAGTATCATTATACAATGCAAGTTTAATCTGCAATATTTGCTTCAAAGTATTAATTCATATTTGATTTTCAAAACAAATGTCTACTTTTCAAATATTCAATCATTCAAAAAACATTTAATATATAATTTAAAATTCAAAATTTCCACAAGTTGTACATTTATTTTCAAGAAATTCAAAATTAAAAAAAAAACTTGAGAAAAAACTAAAAATTGTCAAAAAATTCAAGATTATACAAAAACTTTATATTTTTATACATATTAAACAAAATGCAAACCTTTTTTTTGTAAAATCATTGTTTATCGGTTTATGATTAGTTTTTAGTAAAGATCGGCCGACAAAACTTTGTATAATGATAAATTTTATGGTCTCTATGAATATAGCACATTTCCTGTCTAAGAAAAGTGGTTTAATTATAAAAATTCAAAAATCAGTTTGGAATAATGGATCATAATTTTGAAAGTTTCAAAATTCAATTCTCATTATTCAAACATATCCTTAACATTGCCTTAAGGCAGTGGTTTCCAATATATAAAAAAAGTTGTTGCACGCTCCTTTTTTTTTTAACGATTTTCGTTCATTAATACTTAACTTATATTATAATTTAACTAGTTGGTATTCGTATTTGCCTTGAGGCAAGTTACATGAACTTCCCGACATGTGTAATTAATCAACTCGGAGTATTTTCTAAAAGAACATGTTCAAAAATCAACAATTTTTATAATTGTACCAGTTTCCGTAGCAATTTAATGGTTAAGTATGTTCATTAAGACCAAGTACTCTATCGTTATACCAAGTGAATCGTCTAATTTTAATTTTAACCAATGTTAAGAAAATTCTCACTTTCTCAAACTTAATATTTTTTATTTTTAAAATTAAACTACTTGTCGTAAGGCTGTAATATTTTAGTTCTATAAGACCATGGTATATATAGCCAAGAGAAGTTCCATAAAAATTGGCTTAAAATTTTTTTTCAACAGTTAATTACAAGAAAACGGCTCGGTAGATTTTCACCTAAAACTAACCAGTATCATTTCCAACTAATATCTTTCGAACAGTTTTTGATTTTTTAAAATCGATTCGGTAGTATGAGCTTAAATGTGAACGAAAAGCTTAACACTTTTTTCAAATTACAAAGAAACGGCTCGGCAGATCGTCGCACAAAACTGACAAACGATAGTCCTCATCGAGATACATCGAATGGCTTTTAAAGTTTTGAAATCGGTGCAGCCGTTTTTGAGAAAACGTCGATTTATGGCAAAAAATCTGTTGACACACACGCACACAAACACATACTTTTTCTAAATTTGGTCTCATTCAGTTCAGAATGGTTTGAAACATCGAGAAAACCTAAAATTAGCGAATCGCATTTTTTATGAAAACATCTTCTTCGGGAAGTTAATTATCAGACTACAAGTTAATATTAAAAAAGAATTATTTATTCGTACATTTTTTCATTCATCATCATTCAAAATAGTTCAAAATTTTTTATATTTTCGACGCGTCTCACAGGTTGGAAACCACGGCCTTAAGGCAAATTGCCACCCACCATGATTTGAAATTTGTTTATTCGAATTAGCAAGAAACTTAAAAAGTAATTGGAACCTAATATTACCATTTGTAGTTACATGGAGCTCGCTTATACTCTGATTGTCTGATTAATTTTGAATATTAGTCATAAATAATCGTTTCATTAATATATAACGTATAATCAATTGTTTATCTGAAATATTTATTTCGAACGTTTCTTTGTATTTCTCCAAACTAATTAATTGAAATCTCTGCGGGAGAATTTATCTTCTGACAAATAATCATTACTTTTTGGAATTTGGAAGCGTTAAGTTTTCGTAACAATTTATCTTTTTGTCTGCCGGATAATGCTTCGTTGTCAGCAAGTTTTAGCTCTGACGACGATTATAAATTTTAACTAGAGAACAGAAAATAAAATAAATGTATTATATGAAAATAATGCATCGTTGTATATATAGTGTGCTCATAAACAGTGGTTGCCTTATTTTTTATATTTTGCGGATGTATGATTAATTAATTAATTAATATCACGGTCTTATAGATCCTACTAAAATGTTACGGCCCTACGACAAATAGTTTAATGTTAAAAATTTATCGAAGTTTGAGAAAATATATAAAATTTGTATCAAAAGTTGCTTCTGTGATGTGATGAGTCAAACATTATCAATTCATTAAAATTAAAATGAGCTATAATTTTCGGACATTCAAGCACTTTTTAATTTGTTTTTAATTTGTTGATAATTTTAATCTGTTTGAGAAAATTCTATTAGAAATCGCTGTTTAGATTTAACGATAACCCTATTTTCGAAATAAATGGTTGAAAATTTTATCTAAATATCTAAATCACAATTTTGGTTGATTAAGTCAATTATTACACATTTCGGGAAGTTCATGCAACTTGCCTTAAGGCTAAATGCCACTTTCAACTAGTTAATTTTTAATTTCTTGAAAATAAATGTACAACTTTGGGAAATTTGGCGTTATAAAATATTATTATTATTAAATGTTTTTTGAATGATTGGACATTTGAAAAAAACGATTTTTGTTCTAAAAATTAAATATCAAATAATATTTTGCAGCAAAAATTATAGGTTAAATTTGCATTGTATAATGATATTGAATACTTAATTATATAAAAAACTAGCAAACCCGACAAACTCCGTTTCGCCACCAGATGGTTTCGTGAGAAAGATGAAGAAATATTTTGTTTGTTTTATATTTGAAAAGGAAAAATTTGATCGGAAAGAAAACCGGCTATTTTTATAATATAGAAGATAATCTTATTGCGAATTTTTAATTACGGTGCGTGAAGTTCCAGCAATTTGCATTAGGGCACGATGCCATGCCCCACTAATTTTCTTCGCTATAAACCTTGCGGAGCCCAAGACCTTTCCAATGAATGCAAAATTGTCGAAATCGGTTCGTGCGTTCTGGAGTTATTTCGTCAGGAAGGAAAACCCGACTTATTTTTATATATATAGAAGATTAAATGTGTAATAGCATTTTTATAAAAATAATAATTTTAGTCCGTAACTGAAAGGTTTTTATTAAGTTTTAATTTACTAATTATAAGTAATAACATTTCTGTTAATATGCACTCCCAGTTTAGGTTAAAGGCGAATATCGTTTGTATGAAGAATTTATGAGTTTTAAAAATATTCAAGATTGGTGGAAATCCAAAAATTTACGAGACCTTGATATATTTTTAAGTATACGTTATTCAATTGTTTTATGAGATGTATTGTTATTTTTTTTGTTAGATTCAACAATTTTATTTACATAGCCTTTAGAAAAACTTACAAGTGGGTGGGGTTAAAAGGACCAATTGAGCCTTTACCTTGGCAAAGTGTAAACAATAAAAAATAGTAAATAAAAAAGTAATTTATGTTAAAAAAATAAAATTTACAGAGATGAGTTAAATAAATATTTATTTCAACCCTGACGATATTTTTTTGGCTAAATACCAGATCAAGGTTATATACAGTACTATCTCTGTAAACAAATATACCCGTGACACTTTGCACCCAATGCACATTTTGCATTGTTTGAATAATATAACTATCATTTCGTAAAATTCCTTTAAAATTAAAAGTAAGACATTGGATCTGTTTACCCCTGACCATCCCATTTTAACCCTTTTTGGTAAGCATGGTAAACAGGTTATATTTGTTTTAAAAATAGAAAAACAACATATTTCTAAAATGATGAATTAGCTGGTTAGTTTCACTGAACATAGTCAGATAGTTGTTTGTTTTGATATGTGTTATTTGTTGTGATATAATTGGTTTGGTTTTCACAATATAGTTCGTTCGTTTAAAGTCAAATTGGGCCATTGTGCCCCGCTCTACCCTAGGTTATAAAGATATTTGCATTTCGTTTCCGAATCTATATATAAATATACATTATAAATACATACATACATACATATATATATATATATAAATATATATATATATATATATATATATATAAATATACATACATACATACATACCATATATAAGAACATCATAAGTGTAATCTATAATCATACTGACCGGATGAAACGTACTTATATTAAATATAACTTCCACTAATTATAAGTATAAAAGTACAATATTAAATATATAAATATAGATTTTAAAAATTGAATGAATTAAAAATACAATTGTAGTGAGGTAAAGAAGAATTCATTTTTGAAATAAATTAAGTACAAACAACATTTTGTAACAAGTTTAACTAATGATAATTTTCTATATTTTTATCATTTATTTTATTTTATCAAAAAATGCACAGATATATTGACAATAATTACATGTCTCTATTAAGTAATTCGCAATATTGAGTAAAATTTTGCTATTATTTTACAGCTTCAAGTAGGGGTCCTGCATGATGGACCTGGTTTACATCAGTGTTCTGAAATCTTTTCTTATTAGTATTTTTTTAGGTAAGTTATTTATTTTTTTGCATTGTTGGTCCAAGAATCAAGTGACTGAACTATTTCAAATCGCTATAAAATATATGATCAAAATTTAACAAGGATATACAATAGTTTTGTATATTTATGTACTAATGTTATTTTTTTTAATAGATTTTATGTCCATTTTTGCTCTTGCTACTAAATCGGTTCTACCCTGGTTTTTGAAAGATTTGTGTGCTATTTTAATTGCTTTTTGGGCCACTCCAATTCATTTTTTGTTCTAATCGTAGTAAATATATAGAAAATTAGTAGTAACTGTTCTAAAGATATAGAAAAATGTTATTTAATAAATATTTTTTTATTTGCATTCGACATCATGTTTTTTTATTAATTATTGTCTTTTTTTATTTTGCGATTTGATAAGTTTATCAGTGAATATTTATAAAATATCTAAATTTTAATATTATTTTGAATATAATTTTCAGGAGCGGTCACTGGTCAATATGCCCGAAATACAGTTTATTCATCATCATATCGCGGTAAGTATTATAATACATGATTTGATTTTATTTTATTTTCTTAATGTAATGAATGTGAAATCGTAATGAAAAGAAATTATTTTTTTGAATTTTTACAGGCCATACTCCAATAAGATTGCATCCATGTGAACAGAGTTCATGTTATCCAAATACAGGAAACTTGTTGCTGGGTCGAGAAGATAGATTACATGCATCGTCCACTTGTGGACTGAATGGCCAGCAGCGATATTGCATTGTATCTCATCTGGAGGATCCCAAAAAGTGCTTTTGGTGTAATACATCACCTAATACGGAGAGCAATCCGCTCCTGAATCATCGAATTGGCAATATTGTTTATAGGCATCAACCTGGGTAAGTGATATTTTTTGAAAATTTATATGAACTAGTGGTGTATGGCATCGTGCCTTAAGGCAAATTGCAGGAACTTTCCGTACCAAAAGTTTTTTTAAAAACGATTTTTTTTTAATCTTTGAAAAAAATTGATTTTTGAGAAATTTTAAATTTTTAAAAAAAAATGACTTTTTTGGAAAAACAAACTTTGAAAATGTTTTTTTATTTGATCTTGGTATTTTTTGGAAATTTCGAACTTTTTTCCAAATCAATCACACTGCTTTAGCTGCATAGAGACGAATTATCGAAACGCGTAAGCGCCGCGTCGCCGTCTAACGGACAAATGATACACTCATAGAAATGTGAACAAAATTGATATACATTATTAAAATATCTGATAATTTGATATGCATATGTCTAATAATTATTTTTGACCAAATGGCTTTTTTTAACTTTTTCTACTTGACTTGCCTTCCCAAAAAATTAATCAGTTTTTCATCTTGTCAATACAAGTACAATCTTTTTTGAATTATTAGAATCGGACGATTCGTTCTCTTAAAAACTGAGGTACCGTTTTTGGCACTTTTTGCCCCGTATCTTTGGTACTGCTAGACCTGCCTTCGACAAAAACTAATCAGTACGTTTCCTTATCAATACAAATCGAATGTTTTTTAAATTATTCAAATGGGTTGATCCGTGTTCCCGAAATAGTCGACGAGAATTTGTATCCACACACACACACACGCACACACATACATCCATTTTCTCTAAGCTGTGCCAAAATATTCAGAAACCTTTGAAACGTAAAGATATATAAAAAATTTCATTTTCGATTTTTTGCGATTACTATAACTTACCCTACGGGAAGTTAATAAGTTACGATTTATATATTTATATAATTACTAACGAAGCGAGTAGACATTTGTTCGAAAAAAAGTGATTTTTTAAGTCTAAACTAGACTCACATACGCACTTCTTACGTATACTTATTCTAATCTTGGTCTCAAACGAATCAGAATGACTCTAAATATCAAAAATATAAAATTAGCAAATCGGATTTTCGGGTGAAAACAAACTTCTTCTTTGAGAAGTTAATAAAAATGTGCTTTTATATTATTTAGAGTTTCAATATTTTTTATTGTAATGTGAAAAGTGTTTTTAATATATCTTATGGTTTACTATTATTATATTACACTTAATCAATCAAAAAGCTGTCTTGCATCAAATTTTTTAAGCATATTTTTCTAACATTAATTTCTCAAGATGATAAACTCATTTTCCCAGTTAAGCTTTTGTCTTGTCTTGTTAGTATCTGATTTCAGTATATTGTTTTTTACATAAAAAAATTGACAAGTTTTTTTATAGATTTTTGAAATTTTCATTTTTTAATTATTGTTTTATTATTCATTGTGGGAATTATAAAAAAATATTGGAAAATCTTTAAAACAAAAAAGATCTTAAAAAAAAGATTAAAAGTTTCGAACAAAATCAATAATACATAATAATGATGCTTCTAACACGACAAAATTTACAAGTTCCAGCCTATAGGTATGATAACATATAGTACCTCTCCTTGTAGCAATCTTTTTATTAATATCAATGAACAATCTTATGAAAATATTTAACCATCTGCTGTCAAAAAGGGATAGATAACATTCCCTCTTAGACTTTTATCACTTTTTCTCCGTACTCTCCGCAGATGTTTTTCACTGAAAAATAAGTCTTAACTAAATTCTAATATATGAATGAAAAAAATTATATAAGAATGTCATTTTCAGGCGAAAAATATTTTTTCTTATTATGTTATGAGTATTTTTTCTGCATTACTTGTATTATATTTCATATAGAACTCGCAAGAGATCCTGGTGGCAGTCAGAAAATGGTAAAGAAAATGTGACAATACAGTTGGATATGGAGGCCGAATTTCACTTCACCCATCTTATCATTGTGTTCAAAACTTTTCGGCCTGCTGCTATGCTTATCGAGAGATCATACGACTTTGGACGCACATGGTAAGTTGTATTTATACAGTGGTACGTCGATATAAGAGCTTAATTCAGCGGTTTCCAACCTTTTCTTTCTTGCGCCCCCCTTTCGAATGAAAAAAATATTGCGCCCCCCCCTTCTTATTTTTCTAACAATTTAATTGAAGTATACTTAATATAACTGAAATTATGCCAAATAATACAAAGTATTATAAAAAATATACATACAAACATAACTATTTATTGTAAGAATTTTCTGTTTCACATAAGTAAGACCTCACAAATGGTAATAAAATTTCTAAAGCATTATTTGTCAAAGTAGGAAAATCATCCTTTACTGGTAACCAAAACTCAATGATATATTTTCGTCCTAAAACATCTGCTTCAATGTGCTATCACTAGATAAATCAATTATCATTTTCTGCTCTGCTGTTGAATGACCAAAATCATCATGTTTCTCAATGACTTCTCAATGATTTCTAATCCATTCGTATTTGGACGTAATTAGATAAAGTAATGCGAAAATTGGTTTCGTAGACTAGTCATATGGCTGATATAATAATAAGATCTTTACTTACTTCTATTTCATCAGTAACACAAGTAATTTTAAAAGTGGGAAACATGTTAAAGTTATAAAGTCATTTGATATTAGCTATACACAGTTTTAATTTTTTCATAAAAACCGTAATCTTGTCTTTCTGAACAAAAGCACGAATTTGAGATTCTTGCATTGATTTATTTATATCGCTAAGTCTTTGAAAAATATCAACTAAATACGCAAAATTTTGCGAGGAACTTTGTGTGCTAAAACAAGATTGCTCCGTTTCTTTTGTTATCAGCAAGAAATATAGCAATTTCTTTTTTGAGCTCAAACACTCTTAGAAGTACTTTAAGTATTTTGCTTATTTGTTTTTGACACTTACTCAGCATTTAAAAATAATATTTTTGAAACAGCTTTGCGCCCCCTTTGGAACGGTATGGCGCCCCCCAGGGGGCGTGCCCCACAGGTTGGAAATCACTGGCTTAATTCGTTCCGTAACCACGCTCGTATCGCAAAGCAATTTTTCCCACATTGAAATGCTATTAATTTGTTCCAGCACTGTGCTTTTTGTTAAGTCTTTTGAATATTAAAAATAAATTTACTATTTCTTGTTAGTACACATCTATGATGTGTTACGCGCATACATCCTTACATAAAAGTAAATGATATTTTTTAAAAAGCAAAAAAAGAATGCACACTGAACATCGCGTGGATCTGTTACTAGTTACTACATAATTCATATTGATTCATATATAATTGAAATGACTTGAAACTATAAAATAATTTACTATCATAAAACAAAATATTTCTATAATAGGAAAATCACTGTTACAACGGACGAGGTTTACCATATTTTTGTTTTGCCATCAGCATTTTTCTAGAAAACGCTTACTTGCTCAAGCTCTTATCTTGAATTTTGCTTGTATGTCGAACCAACGAATCGCTCTTTTGGCGGCTCGTATTTCGAAACACTTTATATTAAAATATCACCGTCACCGTGTGTGAGTATATACATATAAATTTCATTATTTCAGGCAAGTTTATCGGTATTTCGCACATAATTGCCAGGAGAGCTTTCCGAATGTGCCAACGCATCCATCGCGCAAGTTGACCGATGTCGTTTGCGAATCGCGATATTCGAATGTTGATCCTTCGACAGACGGTGAAATCATCTTTAGAGTTTTACCGCCAAACCTTCATATTGATGACCCATATTCTCTGGAGGTTCAAAATTTGTTGAAAATGACAAACTTACGAGTAAATTTTACAAAGCTGCATACACTTGGCGATGACTTGCTAGACAACCGGGATGAAATCCAAGAGAAATACTATTACGCAATTACGGATATGGTAGTTCGTGGATCTTGTTCTTGTTATGGGCATGCATCACGATGTCTGCCCTTAACAGGAGCCCCTTCCAAGACTGACATGGTCCATGGCCGCTGCGAATGCACGCATAACACTCGCGGTTTCAATTGCGAAGTATGTGAAGACTTCTTCAACGATTTACCTTGGAAACCTGCTCTGGGAAAACAAACTAATGCTTGCCGACGTAAGTTTACTACTTTTGCTTTTATTATCTCATGTAATAGTCACTCTACATTATCTCATTTTTAGGCGTTTTTTAATCGGAAATAAAACCGCAAATAAACCACGTTTTTAATACTAATTAAAATAAGTTCTGAAAATTGTAAAACGAAGAATGAAAATGACAAAATTAAATATCCATATATTTAAATGCCACTTTAAGGTTTTTTTCATCATCTTATATACCAATTTTCAAACTTTTACCTCACCATTTATGTTTTCATTAAAAAATCCGATTAGCTAATTTTATGTTTTCTCGACGTTTCAAGCCATTCTGAATCGAATGAGACCAAATTTAGAAAAAGTATGTGTGTGTGTGTGTATATGAACAATTTTTTTGCCGTAAATCGACGTTTTCTCAAAAATGGCTGGACCGATATCAAAAATTTTAAAACCATTCGATGCATCTCGATGAGTACTATTCGTTTGTCAGTTTTGCGCTACGGCCGGCCGAACCGTTTCTTTGTAAATCGCGGAAAAGTGAAAAGTTTCAGCCCGCAATTCTGAATCGATTTTGAAAATTCATTCATTCATTCATTCGTTGGGAATCGTGCTGATTAGTTTTTGGTAAAGATAGGCCCGCTTTCCTGTGATAGTGTTAAAACATTTTTTTTCGACGATTTTTACGATTTTTTTTGACGGTAGATGCCATAGCCTTCATACTAAAATATTACGGCCCTACGACAAGTCGTTTAATTTTAAAAATCCTTCAAAGTTTGCAAAAATTCGTATTGTTTTTTTGGCATTTGTCAATATTAGACCTTTCATCGACGTTTGCTCAAAAACGCCTGAACCGATTTCAGAAATTAAAAAGCCATTTGATGTATCTCAATGAGGACTATTGTTTTGTGCGACGATCTGCCGACCCGTTTCTTTGTAATTTGAAAAAAAGTGTTAAACTTTTCGTCCACATTTAAGCTTATACTACCGAATCGATTTTAAAAAATCAAAAACTGTGCGAAAGATTTTTTGACGTTTGTTAAAATTAAAATTAGACGATTTACTTGGTATAACCATATAGTGTTCGTTCGTTTTCAATTATGTGTAATAAATCCACTCGGAATACTTTTAATCACTCATAAATTAATATTTTTTATTAAGTCGATTATTTACACATATCTGGAAGTTCATGTAACTTTCCAAAGGCAAAATACCAACATCAACTAGAATGCAGAAAACTTGAGTTATTTTAAATGGGGAGTCGGATTCGTCGGATTTGCGCATAACGAGCGTGAGGCAAAATGCCACTTTCAACTAGTAACTATTGAATTTATAAATAATTAATTTGTTTATAATATAAATAAATTAATATTGTATTTGTATCTGTAAAAAAATAAGTATAAGTGGAATAATTTGACTTAAATATTTCTAACAACAAATATATTGCTCTTACGTATAAATATATTCTCAAAAACATCAAATTTTTAATATTATGAATTTGTATGAATCAGATTAATATTATTATTACATATAATTGTGAGTTTTTGAGTATTATACCGGGGCGAGCGTAGCGTAGTGGGTAGCATGCTCGCCCTGCACGCCGAGGTACTCGGTTCAAGCCCCGTCGGTGGCGTAAAATTTGTACTGTCAAATTGAGTAATTGAAGTACGGTATTTGAATAGTTACGCCTGAGATATTGTAAAAAAAATGAAGAAAGAAACAAAGAAACTTATAATTAGAATTAGTTGGAAGATAAAAAAACTAAGGTTAGAGAAAGAAGATGAAGGAATAAGTTGAATAAGAAAAAAAGTGTAATAAATTGAATTCCATATATCAAGAAAGATTGTGTGTGATGTAAAATGCTAATAACAAATAAAGAAAATTGATTTAATTTTTTTTACCCATTTTTGGTAAATATTGACTTAAAAAGAAAATTTTGTGAGAAATTGTTAAGTAAGAGTTAAAATTTAATATGAGAAGTAAGGAGAAAAAAATATTAGAACACGCGAAGATGAAAAGAAGAAAATACAGAAAGGAAACGAGTTGAATAAAATTTAGAATTTAGAAATTAGAAGATAAAAAAAGTAATAATAGAAGAGAGAGAACGAAGAAGTCATTTGAAGAAAATAGAATTGTATAGTAAATAGGATGAATATATATATATAGAGAGATTGTATATGATATAGGGTATCAAATTGGATATTATTTACATTCTATAATATATTTATATTATAATATCCAATTTGATGCCCTGCCTTTGTGATTCACTTATGGTCTTTCCATAAGTATTGGAAATTGTAGTTTTTTATACAGTATAATAAATTCAGAAAAAAATAATATAGTATCTGCGGTAAAAAAAACAATACATACTTGATTTTTTCACACAACATAATTTGCTTCAATAATTTAGTATATAATTTTCATAATCTCGTCATATATTATTTGCTTTTTGGCAATTATAATTTCTAAAGTACATTTTTCTAACTAATAATTTAATAAACATTATTGTTTAAGTTCAAATCTTAATTAATTAATTTATAAATTCTAGTTTATAATAAATATCAAACGTTTCAATTTTTCATTGTTAAAACTTTGTTTGATAATAGCGAATTTTTGTTTATCTATAATATTGATTTAATAATTCAAAAGTTCGCAATACACCATTATCAAATTGAGAAGTTGTAATAATTATTATAAATTTGAACTCTTGTATAATATGTTAATGTTGCAGTAATTTAGGTCTAGTATTACCACAAAGTTATATATCATGTAGATAAGTGAAGTATTACTTTTTTTTCTTAAATTTTAGGATGCACATGCAATAATCATGCCTCATCTTGTCATTTTGATGCTGCTGTATATGAATCTACGGGAAATGTCAGCGGCGGTGTTTGTGATGATTGTCAGCACAATACCATGGGCAGAAATTGCGAACTGTGTAAACCATTCTTCTACAAAAATCCCAACCTTGATATTCAAGATCCAGAAGTCTGTAAACGTGAGTTTTACTTTTTCTTTCGCAATATTTTATGTACAATTTTATGTTTCTCGATGTTTTAAGTTATTCGGAATCATTTCGGACCAATTTGGAAAAAGTTTGTGTGTAGCTCAGCTGAAATTCAACCTGTAGTCAATAACGTGTACATTAGTTTTATGAGACGACCGGCCAAGTCGTTTTTTTACAATTAACAGAAAAGTTCAACATTTTTTATTCACGTTTTTTAAAAAAAAAAATCCTAGTCGATTTTGAAAATTTACAAACCGAAATATATCAGTTGGGAATCATACTGATTAGTTTTTGGTAAAAATTGGTTATGCTGTGGTTTGTAGGCCTATTATAAAAATTCTTTAAAATTTGGAATAAGGGCCTGCGAAATTGTTTTATTGCAGCTTTAAAATTAAATAAATTTGAATTCTTATTGATCAAGGCAAAACTCCATTTACAACTAGTTTTATTTTTCTTACTATTTAAACTATAACTTTCACTTTTGTAATTTGTATATTTACTAATGACATAACATTTTAGGTCAAAACTATTGACTGTTACATGGGACGAAATTTTCCATATTAGCATTTTTCTAGAAAACTCTTACTCGCTCAAAGCTCTTATCTTGAATTTTGCTTGTATGTCGTACCATATAATAAATTATTGAAAGAAAAAGATTTTTTTTAATTTAATTTTAGAATCAAAATTAACTAATCTAAATATATGTAATGTCAATATACATTTATTTTCATTTCCATATGTAGCTTGCGACTGTGATCCTAATGGTTCCTTAGACAACGGAATTTGTGATTCAATAAATGATCCAGCTTATGATACTGAAGCAGGCGCTTGCCACTGTAAAACCAATGTGGAAGGCAGACGGTGCGATCATTGTAAACGAGGATATTGGGAATTTGATGGACGCAATCCAGATGGATGCAAGGCTTGCACGTGTAATATTCTTGGAACTTCGGAGACAATGGTAGGAAGTGAAATTATAGCGCTTGAATAAATTCATAATATTTGTCATGTCTATTTAGCAGTATCTTATCCGTGTCTTTAAAGTTGTTGGGTTTGAAAATGTAAAACTGATATGTCGTGATTTCGAACATTTTTTCGTTGCCAATTAGTACAATCAAAATTTTGGTAGATCCTTCTGCTCTCGTCAGAATTTGAGTGCTAACGTCGGGGCGCTGACTTGGCGTCTGACGTTCAGCGTCGAGTCTCCTTGAAATTTAAAAAAAAGAGTGCGCGTAAGGTTCACCCGCGATTGAAGTAAAACTTTTTTTTTGCTTTTGTACGAGATGGCATTTAAGTTAAAAATAAATACATCATATAACTATTTTGAATAATGTTTATTAGTAATATGGCAACATTCGTGATGCACACATTTATTAGTGTCGACCATTATTCACATTTATATAATAATAAATTATAAATTATATATTTATAATAGCATTAAAAATATTTATAATATTTGAAAACAATAACGTAATTAAAGTCATATTTCAAATACGACATGATCGGTTTGTCACTGTAATTAGTATTTACGACTTTAATCTTCATTAGAGAAATGAAGTAATTGCTGATTAATAAATTCTAATATTCGTTCACACAGTGGATTATGTTAAACAACGCCTAAACAAATATTCTTTTCGTAACTTCACTCATCATGTAATTGTGTTTGAAGAACTTCAGGTAATTAAAATTAACATACATTCATTGACTGCTTGTATTTTTTTACTTTTTTTTCTGGCTATATAATCTCATTCTTTGAACAGCTGTAATATCTATCTTGTCTGAAATGTATTTTTGATTTTAATATCTTCAAAGGTTTATAGAAACTACGAATAATAAAGAAATAATTTCTAATTAATAAACTTACGTTTAGTACACGGCGCAAATTTTTAATTTATTAAAAATTAAATTTAAATTCCCTGTTTATTATTTTCAATGAACAGGGTAAAATATTCTTCTGATTCAAGCATTTTTCATTAAATCAAGATTTGTACTACAATGTAACTTTAAAATGTTTATTTATCTATGCTGATTTCCTTGTTGATATTGGTACGCATACAACGTTGGCGCCGGCATACAACGACAGATCTCTATTCACATGCACGACGACTAATCACAATCGACCCGTATTGAAATTTACACCCTAGTCGCGACTAAAGAAGTTTTGCTTTAAAAATTTTAGAGATGATGTATATGGCAAAACAACGTTTTCGATTAATCTAGTATTTGTTTTATTTTTGTATATACATATAAATATATTTGCAGTAGACATATATAATGTTTAAATGAAAATATTATAGGGTTGCAATGTATTCACTGGTGATTGTACATGCAAGCGATATGTGACTGGGCGTGATTGCGATCAGTGCTTGCCACAATATTGGGGATTGTCCGATGATCAATACGGTTGCCGTCCTTGCGATTGTGATATTGGTGGATCGTATGATAATGATTGCGATGTTATTTCTGGCCAATGCAGGTTTATAACAGATTATTTTTGATAATTTATTTTATTTTAATTACTTGTCGAAATACATCAAAATTTCATACAAATTTGCTTATAATTGCCATTGAATTTTGAAATACCTATTATTATTGGAATTGAAAAATAATTGATTGAATAATTGTTTTCAAATTATTTGATATTTAAATGATATTATTATTGACAAATTGCTATTCCGATATAAATGTAATTCTGATGTAAAGATTTCATTTATAGATGCCGAGAAAATGTTGAAGGAAGAACTTGCAATCGCCCTAAACAACAGTTTTATATAGGATCTCTTGACAAATTGCTTCATGAAGCAGAATTAGCTAATTGTGTACAGGTATCATGTCCTAATATTGATATATTTCGTTACATATATATATATATATATATATATATATATATATATATATAATTGTAAATCTTAATTTGTTAGAATTGCCACGTCGTAATTCGTGAACCGCACAAAGATGGTACTTTAGCATCGTGGACTGGGGTCGGTTTTATGAGAGCTTCAGAAAATGGTATCATTGAATTTGATGTTGACAATATTCATAAAAGTATGGATTATGATGTCATAGTACGATATGAACCTCAGGTAAATTAAACTTATAATTCATTATATAATATAAGTATTTGGCTGAAATAAAATAATACAAAACAAACAATTTATATAAAATAATTATTATATAGGTACCAGGTCAATGGGATAATGTGACAATAACAATAATAAGAACACAGCACCCAGATCCAAATGGTCCATGTGCCAATGAAAAGATAGGACATGATGTGAAGCGGCTTGTTTTACCTCATACTTCACATCATGCAAAAACTTATTTACCAGCATGTCTGGAATCTGGACAAGCCTATAAAGTAATTTTGGAATTTAACAGGTTCAGTCCGATATATGATAATGCTTTGGCTTCTATCTTAATTGATTCGGTAAGTGCTTCAAAATATGTATATGATACATAATATATCATACATAATATATCAACATACATATTTTTTCTAAAAGAAAAAAATTATAGAAAATATTATATATCACTTTTTTTGGCTTGGTAATATTTAAAAGCTTTTCCAATTAAGATTAATACAGAAGCAGGTTGCTTTCTTCACTAAGATTTTACAAACTAAAATTTACATTGAAATTTCTTTTTGTACATGTTGTGATCTTAACATTAACTTTAACTAAGTTTTATTCAAATTTATTATTTTGCTATTCAAGCAAATTTTAAATGTTAGTGTTTCAATTTATTTCCTCGGCCTATGCCAATTTCCTCGGCGATATCATTCAAAAACATACTTTAGGTAAAATTGTAATGAGAACTATTTTACTTTATTTGTTAGTTTATTGTTAAAGTAGTAGTTAGTTGGCTTATTTACTAAAGGTACTGGATTGGACAGAGATTCGAAAGTTCTTATTATAATATATGTACTTATTTGACCCGCAACAATAATAATAAGGTTGCATTTTTCTAATCCGCGAATACATAGTGAAAATAAAAGTGAAGAAATTTCGAAAAAAATGTGCTATATTATGCTTTATTACGCAGATCTTGTTTGTGCCCCGGGCAGAATCAATACCATTCTTTCAAGGATCTACCTTGGCCGAAAACAGACGCCGTGAATATGAAAGCGCGGAGTGCCATAAATATGCTTATGAAGTTAGAGAGCAGAATCCACCAGAAGTGTGTCAAAAATATCAAAACAGCATAGGTTTTTATACCTATAATGGTGCATTTTGTAAGTGAATGTTCAATATCTAATTTATTTGTATTTTCAAAAATTTTGCAGAGCGTCGAATTTTCAATAAAAAATGACACGATTTTCACTTTTAATTCGTTTGTCGCTAAGTTATATCTAATTTTTTTTTTTAATTATCAAATTTTTTTTCATGCTAGTTTAATTGAATTGCGCACTATCTAAAAGTTAATATTAAGAGCTTAAACTTTGAGAGAATTGTTTTTTATCAATTTGGAACCATTTGAGCCCTTGGGAGCAAGAAAATTCGAAAATGTCCATATTAAGGACCACCCTAATATATATATATATATATATATATATATATATATATATATATATATATAGGATAGGATATAACCGCTATGTCAATAAAATTATGATTGTATGAAAAATGAAAAATTTAATACAAATTTTAACATACATAATATTAAAATTGTTTAAAATTACAATATTTTAATGCTTATTGTAATATATGTATAATTAATATATATGAGACTTCTGTTTATTTTTTTAGCCTGTCAATGCAATGTGACTGGATCTACCAGCAATCTCTGTTCTGAATATAATGGAGCTTGCCAATGTAAACCAAACGTTGTAGGACGTCGGTGCGATAGGTGTGCACCAGGAACTTATGGTTTTGGCCCAGAGGGATGTAAACGTATGTTTCTATTTTATTACGTTCTTACAATACGTTTTTTTGAACACTATTTACGTTCTTCATATTTCAATAAAAATAAATACAAGTAATCATTAGTGATTCAAGTAAAATTTAGTCTGAATTTTAATTGCCAATTCGACAATTTTTGAAATTGTTATAGTTATAAAAGTAATTTTATAGTGTATTTATAATTTACTAATTTATTTGTTTATGAATTGGTTTTGGATTAGCAATTTAAATTTTCAATGTCGATTTTTAGCATGTGAATGTAATAGCATTGGCGCTGAGGACAATTTCTGTGAAGTGTCAACTGGTCAATGTAAATGTCGCAAAAACACATATGGACGTCAATGTGATTTATGCCAGCCGGGCTACTGGAATTTCCCGAACTGTGAGCAATGTAATTGCAATGGGCATGCAGATACGTGTGATTCGCGCACCGGAGTTTGCGTTTCCTGTCGCGATTATACAGCAGGACGAAACTGTGACAGGTAATACATACATTCATACACACATATAGGTATGTAAAATATTATTATTGTTCTGCCCAAAGACAGGTTCATAGTTTAATAGCACTACATACTAGTGATGAGCGTTGAATCAACGAACGGTTATTTTCAACTGTTTCTTTTTCGTTAACTAACTAACCGTTTCGTCGCAACGAAATAACTAGTTGAAAATCAACTGGTTTCAAAGTAGTTGAAAACATGGCGGCCAGTTAGTTATTCAACGATATAGAAATTCGTTCGTTTTCGAAAACGAACGTAAGCAGGTACCTAAAACTTAGGTCTGACGTCAGAAAGGATCAACTAATACTATGAAAATCGCTTATTGTTAGGCTACTGCTTTTATAATATTGCAGATGTACTGAGATGTAAAAGAAACTTGCAACATGCGGCAAATCGTTTAATTTTAGAAAATCAGTTACATTTATTATAGTTTTCAATGGTTAATATTTTTTCATAAAATTCTCATAGCATTTGTCTTGTAATAATTTTTTTAAACTAAACCTGAAAATTGATTTTTTATTTTTCATAACATTTTTATATAACTATATATTTTTATATTGCTTTTTTATATAACATGTAAATTCGATGTTTTAGTATATGGCTTTGCTGTAATGAAAATACTTAAGTTTTTTAAATTAAACCTTAGTATTAATAATAATAAATGTGATATATATATATATATATATATATATATATATGTGTGTGTGTGTGTGTGTGTAATAAATGTGACAATTCACATTTATTTTTTTTTATTCATCAAATCCAACGTCAACTTGACTTTTATAAGAACAAACTTCATATTAGCAACTTTCAATGAAACACTTATTTTAACTATCAGTTTCTTAACGTTGCCAGCGTTGAATCGTTAAAAATAACTATAGTTGAAAAATAACTAGTTATTTAACTAGTTGACGAAACCCCGATAACCGTTTCGTTTCGTTGACGGTTTTGCCCACCTATACTACATACCAACAATTTCCATTCCCTGCCTTATTTATCATTATCATTATTATTCACATTACTGGTTTCATGCTTCTGAGTTCTGTTTATCGCCTTTCAATTCCTTATAATCTCTTCTCTCGCGTAAATCGTCAATCATTTTAATAATTAGCTGCCAATTTGTCACAATAACTAGTTGTGTCTCGTGTTTTAAGGCAAATTGCTGTAACTTCTCATATCGCAACGAAATTTTTCAGGAATATTAAATGTTTTCTATAAATTATTATAAATACTGTAAGATTTTCTAATATTTATAAGAATTAAATAAATTGAATTACAAAGTTAAAATTATTTATTTAAAGTATATAAGTTAGCTTTAAAACTTTAACAAGAATTAAAATTAAAATCTGAATTATTGTCGATATGCAGCCATTTTTTTCCAAAAGCAATTATTTTGTCAAAACAAACATAAAGTTTTATGAATCATTTAAATCGGATGCTTAGTTCTCTCAAAAACTGCCATTTTTTGCACATTTAGCTCGATATCTCCGAAACGGTTGGATCTGCCTTTGCCAAAAACCAATCACCACTTCGTCTCGTCATTACAAATTGAATGTTTATCGGACCATTCAAATCGGATGCTCGGTTCTCTCAAACACCCGATTTCTATTTTCTGCACTCTTTGCTCCGTATTTCCGAAACGGCTTGACATGTCTTTTCCAAAAACTAATCAGCACATCTCCCTATCAAGAGGAATCAAATATTTTTTGAACCATTCAAATCGGTTGAAACGTGCGCCCGAAAACTGAACATTTTGGCATACCTCACAAAAAATGGATGTGTGTGTGTATGTATGTATGGATACAATCACGGTTCGAAAATGTCATGTGGTGCTATGTCAGTAACAAGTAGATTTGTAATACAAATATACTTTAAGATCAATAAAATTTAAGAAATTCATTTGTATTACATATGAAAATTAAATTATTTACTCTATAAAATAAAATAATTTTTTTACAGATGCATTGATGGCTATTATGGGGATCCTGTGTTAGATCGAAATATTGCTTGTCGACAATGCCCGTGTCCGGGTACTATGGATTCTGGTCACTCTTATGCCTCTACATGTTACTTGGACAGAAATACCAATGACGTAGTATGCAATTGTGATGTTGGCTATAGAGGTAAAATTACATTTACCGTAAATATATGTTTAATTAATAATACTTGATCTTCTAAAACAACGCGCAATATTAATTGGTGATATATTTGTAGAGAAATGGACTTAAAGTGAATTCATTGTGTTTTTGATTGTAAATGATATTTTTAGTTACGCTTATAGCTTAAAAAAGAATATAATTTATATTTAAGAAAATAATATAGATTATATGCATTTTAATATTTTTGCCTGTAGATGGAGTTGGAACTCCTTTCTTATGTGATTACTATAAATAACTTCAGTTGTATATCATTGATTTATTGTTGTTAGGTGCCCGTTGTGATGTATGTGCGGAAAATTACTTTGGACATCCAGAAACTCCAGGAGGCCGTTGCGAATTGTGTGATTGCAGCAATAATACAATTATCAATACTGCTGGTAATTGTGACCCTATGACAGGAATATGCTTGAAGTGCATGTATGATACTACTGGTGATCACTGTGAATACTGCAAAGAAGGATATTATGGTGATGCCAAATTGCAAAAGTGTGAAGGTCAATGATTTTACTTATTATATATATGCTTGAATACAGTTTGTGTTATGCACTGATATTTTTTGATTTGTCTGCAGAATGCAAATGTGATATGTTGGGCACAATTAGATCTGAACAGTGCAATAGAATAAATGGTCAATGCCCTTGTTTGCCAAATGTTATGGGAAAAAAGTGCGACGAATGCATACCTGATCATTGGAAGATTGCTTCTGGTGAAGGCTGTGAACCATGTAATTGTGATCCCATTGGCAGTATTTCGAGTCAATGCAATGTGGTAACTATTAAGCACTATATATATGTATACATATATATATATATATACATATATATATATATATAATACTTTATATTATTATATATGATTCTACTATTTTTAAAAAGGAAAGATGTTTACGATGTTTAGAGTCACATTTCCCCAACCGAAGTAAAATGGATTATCTTTTGATATGGTATTGTTTCACAATAATGTATTTTCAGAAGTGTTTTCTTGGCTTTTGATTTATTTGATACTAGAGTTTTGCGAAATAAAACTAATATGATTTATCTGAACTGGCTGGAGATTTTTTTTGACCAAAGACGAAGTAGTATAATACGAGAATTTATTGTAATATCTCTTCTCCAGTTTTTGTAGTCACTAATGCCCATCATGTTGAGATTTAGTTGATGTAACTGTTTATTTATTGTATGTACGATAGGTGCTGAAAATTTTGTTTGCAATAACTGTTGTTTTTTACAACGATATGTCGCTAGAGATCTGTGACATTGTTGCAAGATTCTTTGCAATCTATTTTTTTTTTAGGAAGGAATAATGAGTATGTTAGTTTGTACCCTAAATTTTCATACATTATGATATTTTTATTTATTTGTGTGATATTAATTTTTACCAAATCATATTCAGTACTTGGGAAATTGTGAATGTAAACCAGGATTTGGAGGAAAACTTTGCAACCAATGTCAAGCAAATCACTGGGGTGATCCTAACATTCATTGTCAAGGTAAACATTTTTACATGCATGTATAGACATATATGTAATTTATCCATATATACATATGTACAATTTATCCATACATATATATATATATATATATATATATATATATATATATATATATGCGTGTGGGCGCGTGTATGTGATCTCAATAATAATATAAGCAAAATTTAAATTTTTTATTTATTCAAAATGACTTTTTATAAATGATCTTTTTCGTAAATATGAACAATAATAAAAATGGTAATGAAAAAATCTAAATGATAATTTCAATAATATTGCACTTTACATTTTTTATAACTAATTGCATAGCTTTGGTATATTTAAATTCAGAAAAATATTGTGGCATTTTATATATTATAAAAAATAGAGCAGAAAAATATAGTGGCATTTAAATTTCATAGCATTGTTTACAAAATCTGCAGATATGACAATAATATCAATATATTATTAACAGGTAATGACTGTTAAAATGTTAACTATATGCACCCAAATGTAAAAAGTGACTTTATTATAATGCTTACAATTGGGCATTGATAGTTGTATTCATAAAATAAGTAAAAAGAGTGCGTGTCAGGTTTACACGCAAAAATTTAAGTAAAACTTTTTTGCTATTGTGCGAGATGGCATTTAAAATAAATACATCATAAAATAATTTTGAATAATGTTTATTAGTAATATTGTAACACTTGTGATGCACACATTTATTAATTTCAATCATTATACATATTTATATAAAAATAAATTATAAATTATATATTCATAATAGCATTAAAAATATTTATAATTGTTGAAAACAATAATGTAATTAAAGTCATACCTACTTCAAATATGGCATGATTGGTTTGTCATTGTTATTAGCATTTAGAACTTGAACCTTCATTAGAGAAATGAAGTAATTGTTGATTAATAAATTCTATGATATTTGTCTCACACAGTGGATTATGTTAAACAATGCCTAAAGAAATATTGTTTTTGCAACTTCACTCATCATGTAGTAATTTTGTTTGAACAACTGTATGTAATAAAATTAACATACATTCATTCACTGCTTGTATGTTTTTTTACGTTTTTGCTGATGATACAAGTTCATTCTTTGAGCAGCTGTAATATCTGTCTTGCCTATAAAAATATTTTTCATTTAAATAACTTCAAAGATTTATAGAAACTACGAATAATATAGAAATTATTTTAATAAACTTATGTTTCATACACGGCACAAATGTTCATTATTTTTATTATAATTATTTACGTAGAACTTGGTAAAATATTCTTCTGATTCAGGATTTTTTTATTAAATCAAGATTTGTACTGTACGATGTAACGTTAAAATGTTTATTTATCTATGCCGATTTCCTTGTTGATATCGGTACGACTAATCACAATCGACAAATGATTTCATTGAAAGCGAATAACGAACAGTTCGGGCGCAACGGACTTCCGTTGCATTTGTACAGCTTTACTCCCTAGTCGCGCCTAAATAATTTGTACTTCAATAAATATAATGTAGCAGCACGTTGTTATGCAGTAGTCTCAAGTAGTGTAATAAATGAGGGTAGCCTGTTTTGATTGCCAGTGAATATGAATGAATTAATTATGTATATTTAATATCTATGGTATTTTCAGCATGTAATTGCGACCTGACCGTGTCGGTCTCGGAGCAATGCGATCATCAGACTGGCTCGTGCATATGCCTTCGTGGAGTTGGCGGACATAAGTGCGAGAGGTGCGCTCGCGGCTATCTCGGCAACCCTCCACGGTGCGATTCGTGCGGCGAATGTTTCGAGAATTGGGACCACGTGCTCGATGAACTTAAAAGTATGTACTTGTTAGCTTTTATTCTTTCATTATATCGCAAAATTTGAAATAAACATGTCTGTACTACAAGTTCATCAATTTTATTATCTGTTTGACTAATCTTAGAAGTTAAACTAGCTGTAAGTGGAATTCTGTCTTAAGGCAATTAGGGCATCGTGCCTTAAGGCAAATTGCTGGAACTTCCCGTACCAAAAATTATTATTTTTTTTAAAAACGTTTAACATTTTTGAGAAACTATAAATTTGACAAAAAATTACTTTTTTTTTGAAAAAAAAAAATTATTGAATTTTTTTTTTTTAAATCTTTTTTTTTTGAAAAAAAAATGTTTTCTTTATTTTGACATATGTTGGAAGATCTGAACTTTTTTTCAAAGCAATCGTACTGCTTTAAATGCATAGAGACGCAATATAAAGCGCGTAAGCGCCGCGTCGCTGTCTAACGGGTAAACATTGGTACGGAACCCATAGGAATGTAAACAAAATTTATACTTATTGTTAAAATCTCTATAAAATATGTGATAATTTGATGTGCATATGTCTAATGATCATTTTTGACCGCCAAATGGCTTTTTTTTTTACTTTTTTCGTTATATCTCCGAAACCGCTAAACCTGCCCTTATAAAAATTTGATCAAATCTTCATCTTGTCAATACAAGTAAAATGTTTTTTGAATTATTAAAATCGGACGCTCCGTTCTATTAAAAACTGAGGTACCGTTTTTGGCACTTTTTGCCCCATATCTTCGGAACGGCTAGACCTACCTCCGCCAAAAACTAATCAGCACGTCTCCTTATCAATACGGATCGAATGTTTTTTAAATTATTCAAATTGCCTCATCCGTGTTCCCGAAATCGTCGACGAAAATTTGTATCCGCACACACATACATACTACGCACACACACACACACACACACATACATCCATTTTTTCTAAGGTATGCCAAAATATTCAGAAACCTCTGAAACGTAAAGATATATAAAAATTTTCATTTTCGATTTTTTTGCGATTACTATAACTTACCCTACGGGAAGTTAATAATTTCAAAATTTTCAAATAAAAATTATTTTATATTTTAACTAATTTATGATGTTCTTAATTTGAATGTGCTTTTTCTTATGTGAAAATATAAATATATTTAACCCTTTGCACTTCATCACTCAAAAGTTCCATATTAAACTAGTGTGAATGGCTACAATGGAGTGCAAAGGGTTCAATACATTATTCATGTTCAAACGGCAACATCCGAGAAAAGAGCACTATTGCTGATAAATGGCATGTTGCAGCAGAACTGCAAAGTTTTTTTATATTGAGTTCTTTCACTCAATAATAATCTTTGACTCACTAGCGTGAATGGCTACAATGGAGAGCGTAGGGTTTAATACATTATTCGTGTCCAAACGGCAACATCCGAGAAAAGAGCACTATTGCTGATAAATGGCATGTTACAGCAGAACTGCAAAGTTTTTTTATATTGAGTTCTTTCACTCAATAATAATCTTTGACTCACTAGCGTGAATGGCTACAATATGGAGTGCGAAGGGTTTAATACATTATTCGTGTCCAAACGGCAACATCCGAGAAAAGAGCACTATTGCTGATAAATGGCATGTTGCAGCAGAACTGCAAAGTTTTTTTATATTGAGTTCTTTCACTCAATAATAATCTTTGACTCACTAGCGTGAATGGCTACAATGGAGTGCGAAGGGTTTAATACATTATTCATGTTCAAACGGCAACATCCGAGAAAATGGCACTATTGCTGATAAATGGCATGTTGCAGCAGAACTGCAAAGTTTATTTATATTGAGTTCTTTCACTCAATAATAACCTTTGACTCACTAGCGTGAATGGCTACAATGGAGTGCAAAGGGTTTAATACATCATTCGTGTTCAAACGGCAACATCTGAGAAAAGAGCACTATTGCTGATAAATGGCATGTTGCAGTAGAACTGCAAAGTTTTTTTATATTGAGTTCTTTCTTATACATAAAAATTGCTTGTGAAACATAGCATTGTATCTACTAATAATGTACTGGATAAGTGTCTGGATAACTAGATAACTATCATTAATCATATAACATAACTATAATCATTGTATATTTGAATCAGTTGCATGTTAATTAAAATAAATAAAAATTTGAAAGTTAAATTGCTTGACCAGTTAAGTGATAAGAATGTTTTAAAAAGGCTTATGTGGCATTGTGAAGAGCTGTTTAGTCGTTGCTTTGATGTTTTTATTTTAACAACATAATTGATTCCATTGTAGTATAAAGCGATTTTTATCATTTACGAATTATGTACATTATAATTAGTTTGAAAAACGATTTTCGAATTAAAAAAATTAAATCTTTAGTATTTTTAAAAGATTTTCGTTTTTTTTAATGATTTACAATTTATTTGAAAAAAAAAAATATTTATGTATTAAAGTAATTTTATATTTTCTACCTTTTTTAAAAATTAATTTATCAACATATGATTTTTACTAAATTTGTTTTTGATATCTGTTAATAATATGAAAGTTCCAGTTATTTACTTTAGGATTGAGATAGCTATTTTAATATACATAAAATGATGAGGCACCACTTAAATTACAAATTACAAACTTAAATCAATTTTTTTCTTATTTTACATATTATTATAACAATAATATTCAAATGTTTCAGATCAAACTGCGGCTGTGATTGCTGAAGCTAAAAATATTAAGACTGTTGGGGCTACTGGAGCGTATACAAGTGAATTCAAAACTATGGAAAAAGAATTAAATGATATTGGTGAAATGCTTCAAAATGCTTCAATTAGTTCCAAAATTGTAGAAGATTTGGAAAACATTGTTGCTGATCTGAGGTGTGATTATTAATTAATATTATGTATATATAGTGTCTTAAATTTTCTCAGTTTGGAATATATTTTTTAACATCTTTGACAATATTTTATGAAATTTTGACTAAAGTGACTTGATAGTATTTAGAGAAATTACAAAGATCCAATAAACAATTTATTGCATTATTACATATTGAGAAACAGATATGATACTTAATTGATTTCAGGCAAAGGCATAATACATCATTGAATAGTCTGCAAGATACAATATCTGAAGTTGATAATACTGCCCATGAAATCAAACAAGCTGGATTAAAGTTAGATTCACTTAAGTCGAAAGGTGATGAACTGAAAGAACAGGCCTCTAATTTGAAACGTCATAATACACAGTTGCAAGAAGGTATTATTGAAGGAGCTTTGAATCTTACATTGGAATCCAAGTATAGAGCAGTATTAGCAGAGGCAAACGCCCAAAATGCTCAGGTAATAAAACAATAAAATATGATGTGTTTTTTATATTAAAATTCTAGAAAAAATGTATGCAATGATAATTGAAATTTTACAATTTAAGCATGAATAATAAATGATTGAATTGGTTTATGTATATTAAAATCAATGCACTTTTTAATCATTGTTGTGAATAATTAAATTTTTGTGTAACATTTACATATCCTAATTTGGAAAAAATATAAATATTAAAACAGTTGGGTTTTTTATCATTCATAGAAAATGTTATCTGCATACTATATTAAAGTTTTATGTATTATTTTAAATATAAAATAATTTATTATGTTATATTATTTATTAATGATGCGTAATGGAGCTATCAAGAAATTAATATCATAATGATAATTAATGGTTTCAGAATGCGCTGGCTGATTCAGAACGCCAATGCAAACGTACAGAAGTTCTTGTGCAGAGAGCTGGGGCGATGTATAATAATAGTAAAGCACAGAACAAAGATAGTTTAAATGAACTTGAAAATGAGATGACTCTTTTGCAATCTAACATAGCAGATTTGAATGAACGTGTAAGTACGTTATTATGTTTGACCTGCTTTGAATTTTTTTATGTTATTTTTCTAAATTACTCACCATCAACAGATCTGTGGAATGAGAAGTGAACAATGCGACACGCTGTGTGGGGGCGCCGGTTGTCCTTTTTGTGGCGGAATAACTTGTGAAAATGGTGCTATGAATAAGGTAGAGCAGGCTCTGGATTATGGAACAGATGCTGAAAATAAAATTCGCGAAAAGGAGCGCCAATCTGACACATTGTTGCGTAATGTAAGTAAATTTTATCTTGATGAATCACAACTTTATTATTTGAATATTGTCTACTGCTATTCACCATAACTAGGCTGCTGAATTAGCTTCATACACTTTATTATATATCTTTTCTTTGTATAAACTTGTAACATTTCCTACATTTTTGCTTTTCTCAAAAATGATCGTTTTGTCAATACAAGCAAAAGGTTTTTTGAATCATTCAAATCAAATACTTCGTTCTCTTAAAAACTACATTTTTTTGCATATCTTTAAAACAGCTGGACCTGTCTTTGCCAAAAACTAATCACTACTTCTCCCTAACATTATGAATTGAATGTTTTTTTAATCTGTCTTTGCCAAAAACTAATTAGCACAGCTCTCCATCAATAGGAGTCGAATGATTGCTCACACACACATATATATTTTTTTTAAGTCATGCCAAAATGTTCAGAAACCTCTAAAACGTGAAGATATTTATTTGCAAAAAAAAATATTTTTGATTTTTGAAAGATTATCATAACGTACCCTATGGGAAGTTAAATATGTGTATTAATAAATTATTCATTCAATTATTCTCATTTTTGCATTTAGATTCTGCATATATAATTTAGTACATATTGTATTAGTAGACAGAATATAGATTCAACATTGTTGAATAAGTTGTTGCTTGTTTTAATATTATATTTATTAGTAAAATTAAAATCAATAATAAATGCACAGTTTTTAATTTATTTCGTTTCAACAGCATAATTTTTTAGAATGATTTCAAAGAATTTTTGGTTGTATTTTAAAGCATTTTAAAATTGCTTTTAAATGATTTTTAAAAAGAGATAATTCTTTATTCAGACAAAACAAGTTCCAATAGTCTGAAAATTAAAAATTAAAATTGTGAAAAAAGAAATAAAATTTTAATTTCTACAATTAAAAATATTTTATCATATTGTAACAAAATATGATTTGAACTTTTAGCTAGCACAAGCTAAAAATGATGTGACTGAGGCAAAAGAGAAAGCTAAGATGGCAATGAAAAGAGCGAATGAAATCTATACAAACACAGAGGAAATTTTGAAACAAGGATTAGAAATATTGAACGATGGCAAAGATGCTTTGGATATGGCTCATTCAACTCCGTCAGAAATTCGTTCATTGGCAAATGAGGTATTTGATAATTTAACTATTATAATGTATGTATAAATATTTTAACCAAATATAATTTTTAAAATATTCAATAAAAATATATACATATAAAGTTATTTTTCTTTTGCAGACTTTAGGAATGAATATACAATTAGAACCGGCGCAAATTGAAGAGCTTAGCACGAAAATTACTTCGACTGTGAAGGATCTAACTGATATTGATGCTATTTTACATGATACTGAAAATGATCTCAAAGAAGTTGAACAATTGAAGAACCAGAGTTTAGCTACAAAGTAAGTTGAAAATATTCAAAGTTTAATTTATGCAAAGTTGTGGATACAAATGATTGGTTATATGTGTATTAACATCACATTTTTAGAGAGTAAGGCTTTACATTTTTCAGCAGTTGATATTAAATTTAGACCTCCTTGGTTTTCTTCTAATTTTAATTGGTTTCTATTCTTATTCTATAACCACTCCAGATATAATAACCTATTAGTTTCAATTTTTTGTGAAAATAATTTATGCATTGGTAATACTTGCGCTACATACCATAGTTGCTAAGGCAAATTGATATTTATATGCCAGATTTTTTTAATTACATTTAGTCATCTTGATAAAACTGTATTTCATGTCACTCTTATATTATTTATTAATTTATTCCAGTTCTCATTGATCGTTTCCTCTAATTTTTTTTTTATAATCATTCCCAAATATTTAATTTTTGATGTTTCTGGTATGTTGCTTTCTGAATCCCTTACCCATTTGCAATAAGTTTTGCAAAAATAAGAACTTTTGCAATAAGATTTAATGATTTGTAAGGATTTTCTTTCTTCACTGTTTACTTTAACTATTACAGTAACATCATCAGCATAAGCAAGTATCTTAACATTTTTAGTTATTATTTTTTGACCTTCTAATTTGTTTTCCAATTCTTCAAGTAAAGGATATTTCAACTAAGTTTTCGACGATTTATCATATTATTTAACTGTCGAACAATATAAAATAAAGTAGCGGTGCAAATGTCAACTTGAGCTGATAAAACTACTTGGGCATAGTAGTTTATTTTAAAAAATATTGATAAATAATATTTTTAATGGATACGCATAATCTGAGTTTGAATAACAATGCAGAAAATTGATAATTGCTTTTTTTAACAAAAAAATGGGTGGAGCTCATATGGCAATCCCAAATCCGTATTGAAATTTCTAGAAATGTAGACCCCATTCTGTTATTTAAACGATTTATATGCTAATTTATAGGTCCTCATGCAAAAATTTGGCATACCAATTTATAACTTCATGATTTGGCAATAGACTATAGAAATCAGACCTTACACAACGATCTTCACATTGAATTTATTAACAGTTACAAAAATAAACACTGTCAAGCATTTTCAAAAACTAGAACATCATTCAAATTCTATAGTCACTCAGCTTCTTGAGACAAAATTTCAAGAAGACTGAAGAAGAAGCTGTCCAATGATAATATTGAAACCATATCTTTGCATATATGAACAGTATTGGAGAATTTACTTATTGGAGTGGTTCTTCATCTATTGATATAATATTTATTACAATAATTTATATGTGTGTTTGAAAGTGTATGTGTGTGTATGCATGTGAGTGAATAATTAAAGTCAAATATCTCATAGAATTGTACTGTATTCTGATTGCTATTGAAAATTAAAAAAAAATTGGTTGAGATATCATTTAAAAAATGCCCAAAGTTATTTTTGAATAATAAAAGATATTGAAAAATAATTAATGTGGTTGTAATCACAGTGGTTTCAACTATAATATTTATAACAAATATTATTAACAAATAATCTATTTGAATTGAGCCGTTCTATAAAAATTTATATTATTTTAGGGAGACATCAATGAACGTCTTGCAACAAGTGAACTCGGTTGTTGACTCGTTGCGCGAAGCGAAAGAAGCACAAGTTTCAGGCAAAAAGGACATGGAACTCGCTAACAGTACTATCCTTGCCGCGCAGAACTTACTGGATGAGGTATTAGTCATTTACATTTTAAACTATTTTTATTTGGCGATATTCGATATGGGGTAGTACTGCCCTAAGACAGGTCTGTGAGTTGAGTTAAACTCAAACTCGATTCAGAGAAGAAGTAGTGTGAGAGTTTTTTCCATTTTTATTTCATACCGCAGTGCCATTTAAATCACTTACATGTGGTTTATATTGAACCGTTTATATTTTTTAGATTGCTCAAAAATCGATATCAGCGCAGCGTAGTGCTAATGATACATCGAATCGTGTACTATTACTGAAAAGCCAACTTGCTTTGCTTCAACAAAATTTTTCTAAAAATGACAAAGAAACTAAAACTTTGAGGGATGGCGCTAAGAAAGTTCTAACCATAGCCGAAAAAGCAAAAGAGGATGCTGAAGAGGTTTGTTGTTATTATATTTTATCGCACATTTATCAAATTTATTTTATATCACAATTTCTATTTTTTCAATCTCATAATTTGCCTGTTTTTCTTAAAACGTTTGGTATTGTTTATTTATAAATGATTTTATTTTATTGAATATAAATTGTTTGAAAGTTTTCATTGGTTCTATAAAGGGTCTGGGCGTGTTTCCATACAGAATTGGCTCCACCCTGGTATTTAAATAATTTTGATGCCATTTTATAGACGCGCGAAAACGACGAGCCTTATGCTTGCTCGTCGCTTTTGCAAAGCGACTTTATATGGGTGTCTTGTACCGCGCGTACTAGCTTAAGTTTTTCCAACTTTTCTCCCAAAGTTCCACTTAGATTTAAATGAATTTTTGAATAATAGAAGAAAAATGTACAGGCTTTTGAATGATGCTAATATAAAAGTAGTCAAACAAGCCGCACTGGTAGAAAATGGAAAATGAAAAATCATTTTCACCTTTTCACGCACTAACAAATAATTTTTTCACATTATTTGTTATTAACAACATAGACAAGATCAGTATTAATAAAATGACGTTAACAGTTTTTCGATATCTCTCATATTTCCGACAAAAAGTGAGTTTGAAAAAAGGGGCCACTTTCACATGTTTTCACTGATATCTCGGCCAAATGATGAGCTACGGATTTGAAATTTGGTATTTCGAATTTTCTCAAAAATGCCTATAGAATGGCATCAAAATTATTTAAACACCAGGGTGAGGCCAATTCTGTATGGAAACACGCCCATACATACCCTTTAGAAATATTTGTTTGTCACTAATTTTTTTTCGATCTGGTAGTGTTTTTTCTTCTAATTACAAAATGTTAACCTGCAAAGGTTTTTTGTCTATTTTAAGATGTTAGGTATAAATTTTTTGCTATAAATTATCTTATCTTTTTAGAAAAAAATTATGATCCATTTGAATTGGGATTCTGTTGTGCAAATTTTATTCTTGTAAGGGTTAATTATGCATGATTATGTGCTTATATTTTGTATGTTAAGTGAGTTGTTGATGTTCATCAGAGAATGTCATACAATTTGATGAACAATATGTTTGCATATAAATATTTATATATATATATATATATATATATATATATATATATATGACTCCTTAAAAATTCTAGCTAAGAAATAAGCACCAAGATGCTGAAGAGTTGTTAAGAAAAAAACAGAAGGAATCATCTGAAACACAGAAAAAAGCAAATAATTTATTACAGAGAGCTGATAATCTTACAATTGCAACTAAAAACCATTTGCAATCTTTACAAAGTAAGTATCTTTACTAAATAAGATATAAAACCATAAACAAACAAGTGCAGAAACCTTTCTTTATAATGAATGTCAATTATAATAGTTTCGTCTTGAAATATTCAATTAAAAACAAATATGTAGTTTTATTACCCTGGTTAAATTTAGTATTGTATTATGTGTATTTATATTTAGCATTTTTATATGACCAATACTTTATATACTATTTTTTACTCTATTTACTATTTTGATTACAATTATAATAATTTTTATATAGCATATTTTGATTACAACTTATAATGATTTTTTTATTTTAGACATGGATGCTGCAAACATGAATAATACTAGTATGATGGAACATTATAAAATAAAAATAAATGATCTTCTAGTGGTAATAAACACTCAATTTGATACCATTAAGAAAAGATCTGAGCACTATAGATCATGCTAATTAATATTATCATATATATTTGATACTTTGTATTGTCTATTATACAAATAGTCAATTAAAAATTATATAAATTATCGTAAGTTTTAATCTATAGATTTTTATACTTAAACAGAAATAAATTAAAACTACAATTAAATATAATCTAAATATTGACAGTGAAATACTAACGTCTACCTTATAAAATAATTCTTATATTTAAATAGTGTCTATTATCAAACAAAATTGATTGAATGCTGTCTGTCTTCAAAGCATATGTGTATCTGGTTGTTGCTTTTATTTATTTTGTAATTATTCTCTATAAAAAATAAATTTTGTTTGAATTATTTTGCTAAAAAATATATCAAACTACAATGGCAGGTATTCTCCGAACAGACGAAGATAACTGTGTTTATATTTTGTGCTCTTGTCATGTAATAGTCGCTCTTTTGAAACGTGTTAAATTGAAAATTCATACAGAAAAATCACAAATGACATTTGGGTTCGCTCTTTTGAAACGTGTTGGATTGAAAATTCATACAGAAAAATCACAAATGACATTTGGGTTCAGTTGTGCTTAAATGATTAGTGTTATATGAGTTATAAAAACATCATGACGAAATGAAGAAATACCAATAAAACTGCAGAAATGCATCTATTTCCTGTAAGAAATGACAGTATGTAAAATGATAATTACATACTACCAATGAAAAATATGTTTCAACTTTTATAGATTTGGATGCAAAAAATTGAACAAACATTAAAGAATGACAAAATCTCCGATCTAGTAATTCTTCTGCATGATACTTAAAATCCTATAATTTTTGTCGGTTCCTAACCCTTTTTACCTTAAATGACTATTAAGAATTTAAATGATATATTAATATATTATTATTTTGTATATTAATATGCAAATTACTGCTGAATTATACAAAAAAATGTATTAGATCATGTAATTGAAACTCAATAGTCATCGAAGGTGAAAAAGGCCAGAAAACAACTTAGATTTTAATTATTATGCAGAAAAATTACTAGATCAGAATATTTGTCGTTTTTTTTAAATTTTCTTCCAATTTTGGCCATTAGACACTCAATTTTGAGTTTAGATTCGTGTTTAACGGCAAAAACTATATTGAACAGCCTTTGAATTGTTGCTTTGAGCCAGCAGTAATAATTTAAAGATTTCAAATAAGTTTATACGAAATGCATTTTGTTCCTAGTTTTATTTTTATAAGAGTGTTTATTATTAGAAATGGTTGTATATAATTATTTCGTACTAATATACTAAAATAAGTTAACATTTTGTGTTGTCCTTACAAAAATTATAAACTGGTAAGTACTAATTTTATTGCTTTTAAAATAATGAACGAAATTTTGAAAGAAAGTTAAAATATAGACTAAACATATAAAATTATCATTGTCATTTGTCATATTGTTTCACAAAATCTTTTGTGTTCGTTCTTGTACTTTTTGACAATGTTTATTTTTTTGTATCCACATGGTATGAACTTGCTGAATGGAACAAGTCCAGGAAATTATCATCTTTTCAACTTCCAGTAGGGTAAGTTACAGTAATCGAAAAAAAATCGAAAATGAAAATTTTTATATACCTTTACGTTTCAAAACCTTCTGAATATTTTGGAATACTTTAGAAAAAATGGATGTATGTGTGTGCGTGTGTGTGTATGCGGATACAAATTTTTGTCGACGATTTCGGGAACACCGATCAACCGATTTGATTAATTCAAAAAACATTCGATTCGTATTGATAAGGAAACCTGTTGATTAGTTTTTGGCAAAGGCAAATTTAGCGGTTCCGAAGATGCGCGGCAAAAAGTGCCAAAAACGGTACCTCAGTTTTTAAGAGAACGGAAGATTTTTCTTGTACTGACAACGTGAAGAACTGATTAAATTTTTGGGAAGGCAGGTCTAGCGGTTTCGGAGATCTAGTAAACAAAGTAAAAAAAAATGCCATTTGGCGGTCAAAAATACGCAGACATATACGCATCAAAATATCATATATTTTATAGAGATTTTAATAATGTGTATAAATTTTGTTTACATTTCTATGGTTCCGTAACATCGTTTATCCGTTAGACGGCGACGCGGCGCTTCGGTATTTCGTCTTTATTCAGCTAAAGTGCGATTGCTTTGGAAAAAGTTCAAAATTTCTAAAATATTTCAAAATAGTAAATTTTTTTCAAAAATTTAAAATTTCTCAGAAATCAAATTTTTTCAGAATAAAAAAAATTAATCTTTTTTTTTAAAAAAAAAAAAACTTTTGGTACGGAAAGTTCCAGCAATTTGCTTTAAGGCACGATGCCATACACCACTAGTTATTTTGACACTTTGACTGGGAAAAAAATCTCAATTCGCGTTTAATATTTATTATCGGTTACAATTTACTGACCGGATGCAATTTTTATTTCAGCGTAACGTTAATTGTTCAAAAAAAAAAAAAATGCATGGAGCGCCATCCCATAATGCGTATACTCACCAGAAGTAAATGTGGGGAAGCGAAGGTGGCGAACAATAATAAGTAGCTTTCATCTTGGATCACAACCGTTACCAATTGACAGAAGGGATAACGTCGGCCAAGATGGTACACCTTCGGCTGTCCCTAAATTTAAGGATATGTCATGATATATTAAACTAAAGTGAATACCCCCTGGTTGAAACGTTCGTTCTGTCAAAATTCAATAAATTGTCCAAAGCGTACATTTGGTATTACTGTGTTCTACTTTAGTATTTCTATAAACAATAATAGATGATCGGAAAGCGTAAATTAGAATGATCGGGTTTTATTATGATGTCGTTTCTCATAATTTGTACATGGGTGTAATAAGTTTTTTTCATGTGTTAAGTGTCACAAATAGTTTAGTGATCTAGTTTAGTGTTTATTTACAAGTTTAGTGTAAAAGTAACATGCTATTCATAATTCATTGTAAGTATTTAATTTTGTGTATCAATGTAAAGCCTAGGGTTCTTTAATAATTGCTAATTTAGTGTAATACCAAAAAGAAAACGGGAAACAACAATTCATATTATTGTTGATGTTTTAGATAATATTTATGTTTTTTTTTTTAATAAAACAAGTGTTTTTATTATAAATAATGATTATTGACTTACACTATTTTATTATAGGCCTAATTTGTTGTATACTTAGTTTTTTTGTCAAGTGTGTTATATTCTTATACATTTTTTATTCTTTCAGATATTTGGTATTTTTTCTAAATTTAACCCACACATTAGGATATTACAGACTGCATTCTTAATATCAGCTCATGTCATGGATTTCTATCTTCTCCACTTCTATCTCCTCCACATATTTCAAAACATCTGCTTATGGTTAATAAAAGGAAATTATTTTTTTGTTGATAATAATAATACAAAATAATAATGGAGCACCATTGAGCATCTGGCATGTTTAGACGAGCATCATATTTCTCATATTCTCTTACTTTTGTATATTTTACTTCTCGAATATTTCTTGTTTTGTCTTATTGAATTAAATCTACTTAAATTTTCATATATTCATTGACAGATGACTTACTTACTTTGTAATTTGGGTTCGAGTTTATATTTGTTAATCATGCTTATTTAAGCTCTTCACATTATAATTTCTGATAGCTTGCTTCTCTGTTTATTTTCTTTTTATTTCCTATATGATTCGTATTATATGTATTATATTAGTTTGTAAGCTGATGTATTTTGTCAAATATTTATGGTTCTAAATGTACAAAATAATTATTTGTTGATATATATATATATATATATATATATATATATATTTCTTTTTAATAATTATTGATGTCATTATATATATATATATATATTTATATATAATATATGTAGCGGGGGAAACAAATGATAATCTAAAACCAATCATTTTTTTCTGCGATCTTTTAGAAATTGTTAAGTGGATAAAGCATCTATAACATCTATTTTCTGTCAAAAAGTTTACAATTTTTAATTAATGGGTCTATAATTCCTCTTCATATTTGTGAGAATATTTTGAAATAATAGTTCTAAAATGAAGCAGCGTTAAGCGGGGTAATAAATACTGAGGATCTTATCCCAATTAAAGAGATAGTTTTAGAAGAATTGTCATTATTCTTTAATTTACAATTTAATTCTGGGAAATGAAAAAGAAATGTTTTTTTGATATCTGAATGAGTTATAAGTTCTCCAACAAGTGAGTTTTATAACTATTAGTATAGCTTAATTATCTGTTTCATGAAAATATTTTAAATAATTGCAAAATAATACATTATTTTTAATAAAGGAGCCTTTGTAGCGAATTGTTTTCTTCTTTTCTGCAAAACTCTGGTAAATTTACTATAAAATGTATTCTGAAAAATTTCTCCAAAATGAATTGTCATTTAAACTAGTTAAATTAGCACCTAAATAACTCTAACTGTTGACCCACAGTAACTATTTAACTCAGATTTTTGGTATCAATTGTCTTTTTAAATATATAACTGTAATTACTTGACACGTTCTCTGTCACGGAATTACGGCGATATAGAGTATATTGTGTTATGATACTTTTACTATAAAAATTTATGACAATGTGATATGTGCTCGTTCTTGATATAATCTTTATATTTTTCTTTATATACTATATTAAAAATTATCGTTTTTTTTATTTTCAAAGGCCGGATTTTCATCTGATACTGATCTGGATGCCACCTACCGAGTCCTCTTCGGGCCCGTCCTCAGGGGCGGGAAACCTTACGCGATCTGCTCGACCAAATAGTCTTGTTGCGCCAGTGGATGCCAGAACTGCGAAACCTGAACGGGAACCTGTGGCTTTTGCTATAAATTTAGTCGGAGCGCCGCCTGACGTAGAGGAGTTGGTTAATAATATCAGGGTAGTTGCCGAGCAGTTTCTCTACCACTGGAAGACATTTCCAATAAGTGAGTAGCAAATATAAATATTTTTTTAAGTAGGTACAAATGATATCAAAGGTAGTCTAATTTAGCTATAAAGCTGGGAATAGAGCATATTATGTAAAATTATTATGATGTTAACCCTCCGTCGGTCGGATATTTATTCACCTTCGAACGGTCGGAGTGGTCTGGCTGGACCACCATTCATTTTACATGCTCTTTTATGGGGTAAATGAGTTTTTGGTGTCTTCTATATTAACGATTATTAGTAGTGAATATTTATAATAAAAATATTATATATTATATTTAATATAATATAATATATTATATAAAAAAAATCAAGGAATATAAAAAAATCGTTGCTTTTTTTGTAATATTTCTGTTTTATATCAATGAAAAACAATATTTATTCTTTTTCGGCTCCTTCGAAATGAATGTGAAATTCAAATGAAAACGAAATGATGTGCGTCGCCTTTGAAATGAGCTATAAAATTCAAGTTCAAAATTTCAAACGCAGTACGGGTAGAAAAATTTATGATAATGTGCGCACTAGGGTAGGGCGGGGCTAGTTGAGCATAGGGGCAAGTTGAGCAATCGAAATATCTCGAAAACTATTCACCGTCCATTTAAGCATTATATGGCGGAAAGAAAGAGGTTTGGGAGAAATAAACATCCCGCGATCGCTAGTGGCCGCTGGACAAATGAGTGAGGCTCACGGGCGTTTTGTTTATTTTGAGACCAGAAAGTAAAAAAGTCATTCATCACGAGTTTTCGTTTGATTTAGTCAAATGTTATTTATTTTTAATCAGGTAAATGTTATTCTTCCATATAATTATAGTACTTTTAATATGCACAGAGATTCTGGGTATAATTCTCACGTTTTTTTTTATAAACTCACTTTTATTTTGAAATTCCGAGTTGGGGTCAGTTGAGCATAGTTGCTAAACTTGTTCTGTCACTAAGACAATTACCATTAACTTCCAGAAATTAATTATTATTTTTAAGATTTAAGCTAAGTCTATGAGTAATAATATAAAGAAATAATGATTTTAAGCAAAAGTACTGAATATAATGGTAAAATAATTCCTAAGATACGATATTGTTTTGTTGATTCTACTTTTGGTTAATTATTCAAAGAAAATTACTATAAATTTTGTTTTCTCTGTCAATAAAGACTATAAATATAGAACTGGTTATTAAAAACTTATTTTATTTCATCACTAATCGACATTGAACTTATGATTTCATTATAATTTCTTAGTGCTCAACTTGCCCCACCTATGGGGTACATTGAGCATACTTGACTTTTTGCATTTAAACAGCTGTAGCTTTTAAATTTTACTTGTTACCAAAAATTAGTATTAACACTTTTGTTAAGCGATAAACAATAAATCCATTAAGCCGTACAGAAATTTATTGAGACTTTTCATTGAGGAGCTACATCCGTTTAAGTAAAAGGTTGCTCAACTAGCCCCGCCCTACCCTACTCATCCGATGTTCAATGTTTGCGATGACCAATAAGTTTTGTAGGTTTTCCAACAACTCTCATTGTGAAAATACTAACATTCATGTTACAACACATAGCAAAGAAAATACAAAACGTAACTTGAATAGAAAATACCAGAAAAAAGACAAAATACTGGTTTACATACGAGGTGTGTTCAAAAAGTACCCGGAATTACTAATAATTAAATTTCGCGGGTCTGGAGTGTCTGATTGTCAAATTTTTTTTTTATTGTGTTGGTATACATGCCCCTAAAGTATGATGAAATTTTCAGCTATATTCACTGTTTACTTTGTCTGTGGTAGTCGCTAAGGTTCGACGTGTTTTTCTGAGCTCGGCGATTTTTACAATGGAAGAATTGAAAAGTCAAAGAATTTGTATTAAATTTTGCGTAAAAAATGAAATTAAGTGTTGCAAAGTGCAAAAATTCACCAGATATGGCTCCGTGTGACTTTTTCCTATTCCCAAAGTTGAAGAGACCCATGAAAGGACGGCGGTTTTCCTCGATTGAAGAAAATCGCTGAGAGTGCTCAAGGACATATCAAAAAGTGAATATCAAGGGTGCTTCGAAAATTGGAAAAAACGCTGGCATAAGTGTATTATATCTGGGGGGGACTACTTTGAAGGGGACCACATTAATGTAGACGAATAAATAAATATTTTTTTGAAAAAAACGAAAATTCCGGGTACTTTTTGAACAGACGTATATCAAAAAGCGTATATTTCATACAAAATGTATGGGTGGTCTAGACAGACCACTTCGACCATTCGAAGTATAAAAAAGTTAATATCCTTATAATTATCCTTCTGTACATTTTTTCGTCCTGACTTTTTCATTGATCGACAGCTAATGAAATTTTAGGAAAAGTCAAGAAATTTCAAGTCGATAGGATTACTAGAAGTATTTTTTTTTAAATTGAAATCTGGCGAAAGTTGAAAAAGTCTGGCGAGATCACTCCGACCGACGAAGGGTTAAACGAAAAGTTTAACACTTTTTTTCCAAATTACAGAGAAATGGCTCGGACCAAATCGGTTCAGGCATTTTTAAGCAAACGTCGACGAAAGGTCTAATTTTGACAAAGGCCAAAAAAACGATACTAATTTTTGCAAACTTTGCCGAATTTTTAAAGTTAAATGAATTATCGTAAGGCTAATCTACCATAAAAAAATTAAAAAAATCGTCGAATTTTTTTTTAATACTTTATTACAAGAAAACGCCACGGCCAATCTCTATCAAAAACTAATCAGCACGATTCCCAACCAATATCTTTCGAACGGTTTTTGAATCGTTTCGAAATCGATTCAGAATTGCGGGCTAAAACGTGGACGAAAATTTTTTCACTTTTCTGCGATTTATAAAGAAACAGCTTGGCCGATCGTCGCGAAATTGATGAACATTAGTCCTCATCGAGATACATCGAATGGCTTTCAAATTTTTGAAATCGGTCCAGCCGTTTTTGAGAAAATGTCGATTTACGGCAAAAAATCTGTTCACATACACACACATACTTTTTCCAAATTTGGTCTCATTCGATTCAAAATGGCTTGAAACGTCGAGAAAACATTGATTTTTTGATGAAAACATAAACTTCTTCTTCGGGAAGTTAATACAAAACGACTTAACGGTATGTCAGCCCAGAATATCGCAGCCTATTCAACATGATGATAACATCACATTACGATTTATAACAATTCATAATTTGAATATGCTATTTCTCAATACAATCGCTAATTTAATATTACGACGTCGAAGCGTCCGTAAGATTCCATTTAATTCGGCTCAATTAGGAACACCCATGCACAAGTTAGGAACTAAGAAAGTGTAATATACATTTTATATTGCCATATATCATTAAACATGGTTGATAATTATTCATTAAATAAATACATTTGTTTTTTAGGTTGAATTGAATTTTGCTTTTCGAAGGACCGATTGTAAATACTTTGATTTTGTAACTAGTAATATTTATTTTACTTTAATTACATAAATTACATCGTATTTATAATAATTTAATATGGTTTTATTCCGTGTTGAATGATTTGAGTTTTAATTTTATAATAAATCGATTGATGATTTTTTTGTTTTCTATTCGCATAACCGCCTGCTTTGATCGGCGCGAACAACATTCATAAGTTGTTTTGAAAGAAAATCGTGTCCGTGTCAAATCATTTCAGTGAGTGTGGGACATACATATGACCGTAAACTATGTCTCCTGAAACAATTTACTCTTCATTTTTAACCGCAATATGCACCAAGTATATTACATAATTTACATTTGGTACTTAGATTATCAAATAGCTAAATTAAAGAAATGTAAAATTAGTTATCATAGTTATTCGACAACAATAAGCTAATTAGAATCCGTTTTTCAATACTAGACAACTTGCATATAGTTTCGACTAGTAGTTCAAGTGATGGTTAGTCTACTGCAGTGGTCGTGGAAGGTTTTTAATCATTAACCCAACATTTTTTTGTCTAAGTTGATATTACCCGGTCAATTAAACGGACAATTACGATACAGTAAATATCAATTAAAAATACATACTTTTGTCCCCAAAAAATCCATTTTTATCCCATGGTCTACTGCATAAATAATTCTAGAAGCTTTTTATTATTAGAGAAAGTGTCGAAATTAATTATTATGTCAATTCAGTCACATTTATTAACATATTCAGTATTTTAAGCAACGTAATCGACAAAATTTGTTAAGGATATTAATTAATACTTAAAATTGAAAGTTGGAATTTTTTTTTTTTTTTTTGAAAATTGTGGAGTTTTTTTAATTTTTTTAAAAATACACATTTTTTTGGTAATTTTGAAATTTTTATTAAAATATAAAATTTGTGGAAAATATTTTCTAACAAAACATTGCACATTTATTACAATTGTTAACATTTGTTCTATAACTTTGTAACTTACGATATACATTTCGCGTATATTACACTTAGCATTTGTTATATAACTTTGCAACTCAAAGGTACGTTGCGCTTATATTACATTTAATTAACATTTGTTATATAACTTTGCAACTCAAAGGTACATTGCGCTTATATTACATTTAATTAACATTTGTTATATAACTTTGTAACTGGTTAGCTAGTATAAACCTGTTTTTGTTTTAAATGTAAATCACAAACCGCAAATGCGTATAATATTTGAAATAACTAATTAAGCGAACATACTAGTATTTTTTTCAATGCTACTTTCAATGATCTACTTTGGTAAGTGTATTATTGATAACCAACCCGACCAATTTCTTTAAGAAAAATATAATAATGCTGGTTAAATTAACACATCATTCAACACAATTACACCCAGTTTCGTTTTTCGTCGATTTTGTTTTATATCCTACTAACTTAATGCATTATATCATTTGTCATGCAATCATAATTTACACCTGTTATATCACCATGAATTCTCAGTTCTACCAACGCCCTTATCAACTCGAGCTCCTATCAGTGAGTCGGAAGAAAGATCAGTTGGCCGCAGGGTAAGGGCCTTGCATCTTAGGGACTTGTTTGTGACTCCGCCTTTCGATGAATTGGACGCAGTGGCATCTGATGGCAAAGGTGAGCCAAGGTTCTTAAACAAGACTCAGCTTCAGGCTATCAAGGAAAGGGGGTAAGTGTTTCACTTATAATTCAATTGTATTGATAGTTGATATACTCAGAAATAATATTTTATATTAATAATTCAAAATTGAGAAATAGATTTATTTTATCTTGTTTGGGTTAATATTTTAGTTGAGATAATTAACCAGCAGCATTTAATTAATATTGCAAAATGATTCATATTAATCTCATGATAATATTTAATGTACCAGTCTTAATGTGTTGGTAATTCAGAGAGATATTAAAAGCTTTAAATCGTCATATACACCATCGCACACGCACACATTGTCACACACACATTATATATATATATATATATGTATGTATATATATATATATATATATATATATAACAAAAAAAATACAAAAACTTTCAGCACGAATCTGTCTTTGCATCATATTTTCTTTATAACATATTAATAGTTTGCCTTTTCTGCTTTATGTGCAATTATATTTAATAATAACAAATTAATTGTAGTAGCAAGTGTACATATTTAAATTGTTCTTATTTGCCGTTATTTTTAGGATACATTATATTTAAATACTACATCGTAGCATGGAAAGTACAAAAATGATAATATACTATACGACAGGGTCACCTCACAAAATCTTAAGCTTAGGGGCGTCCATTAATAACGTGATCGATTTTTTTAGGGATTTTGGGACCACCCTCTTGATGATAGGTTGTGATATTTAAAATTATCTCTCCTTCCCCACCAAACATCACGTGTATTTTTAGTTCTGCATTTCGAATTCACGAAAAAATCATTGCTAGACCCCTCCCTACCCCCCAAGTGATATTTTGTGTATTTGTCAATCCCGCCTTTCCCTAAAAGCCTCACGTGATTAATGGACGCCCAATTATGCAAAAAAATAAAGTGCTTGAAACTTTATAATTCAAAAGGAAAACTGGTTTTGTTAATTAATTATGAAATAAACAGTATATTGATAAGCAAAATTTGACGTACACTGGTAACTGCCATGAATGAAATAATTGGGTGCAGAACAAGTTCATACTATTTTTATTTGAGCTAGTTAGGGGTATTTATTTATACATTATATATTGTTAATAATTGAAGTATTAATATATATTATTAAATATTTAAAATAGTTCATTTAATTATTATTAACTTATATTATATTCGTATTTTATAAAATGTTAATTTAAAATATATGTAGTATCAATAAAATGTAATAGAAAAGAATAAGGTTTTTGTATAAATACCTGTTCACAGAAATAAATTTACAGTTGCTGTTATCTGCTAAAGTTTTATTGATTTTTCTCGTATTACGGAAGAATTTATTGTTTTTTATTAGTCACTTATATATAAATTTATTTTCATAAAATATACGTAAATTACAATATATACTGGTTTATTGAACGAAAGCACAGTATAAGTAAAATTGCTGGAAATGAATTTAATATATATATTTTGCATGTTTCACAAATATGTTACATGAGATGATTTTCCTAATTGAAGATTTTGAAAATAAAATCTATAAAAATTTGTATATAGATATGGTTCATAGAATATCTGTGGTTATTCTTGAATTAAATTATTCTGCTTCTATAACATAAAATATCTGTGTAATTGATAGAGTATTATGTCTCGATTGCGTTATAAAATAATCGACGATAATAAAAGCTGTGTTAAAAATTTTATTTCTTTCTGTAAAGCTTGCATAAGGATAAACTCGGAAAACCGAAGAAATTAAATGAGGCTCAATTGGAAAATATCCGACAATGGGGGTAAATTTTATTGGACTTGAATTTACTTTGAAAATGTTGTATAAATCTTTTACATAATATTTTTAACCATCAGATTCAGCGCAGAAATTTTTCTGCACAATTGCAGTTTTGTTTTTATTTATTTATTATGCTTCTTATGCACCTTTGAAAATATTATGTAGAAGAATTTATGGTTGTGATTTGTTTAAATAATAATCCATTATTAATGAACTATATTTTAATTGGGTTAAATGTGTTATTTATGTATGTTACATTTTATTATTTATAGTGTGAAGTGTTTTATACCTTTCTTGAAAAGAATACCACATATCGGACTTAAAATATTATGTTTGCACTAGTATCATTTTTGCTTCTATGCTAAATTATTTTTAGTGGGAACTTTTTTTACTTATTTGCTTTGCTTGTTCAGTTGTCTACAAACATACTTGTATTGCATATTTTTCAAGTAAAAGTATCAACAATCGAATAATCTTATTTGGATAGCAATTCATTTATGGGTAATAATTGCATTATTAGGATTTTTAATAGTCTTTCTTATAGGATATTTTGTCTTACATAGGCTAATTTACAGAAGGATGACATGAATAATTCGAAAACAATTAAAGTGTGTTTTATTATTTTATAATATACATAATAAGCGTATCAAAAAGTGATTTTTAATCTTGATTGTTGTTTGCTGCACCATTTGGAGCGATTTCTTTGCTAATTTTGATTGAATGCTTAAAAGTTAAATAAAAGCACTGAAATAATATAAATTGCTGTATTAATCCTCGCTTTGATTGTAACATTATACAATAACTACAATTTTATTAATTATGTACTTGTTACATCTTGCTTGTTTCTTTTGATCAAAACTTGAATTGTACTAGTTAAAAATCGCTAATATATTACGTTTTAGTAACACACTCAACAGTTTTTAATGTTTTGCGAATTCAATTTTATTTTTTATTTACTTTTATTTTAATTGTTTTATTTACTTCCAGTTTTTGTTATATTGTTATTTCTTATTGATGAACTTCCTTCCTTCTACTGATTGTTTTCACTGATATGATTTTTAATGAATTTAAAATAATTTGTGTTTTAAATATTTTTGTTGGCGTTTATTTAGTAATCATATTTATTTTACTTATATGTATTTAAATAATAATATTATATCCTGCAGAGAATTTGAGGTACCATCCCTTAATTTCCCGGATCAGAAGCACAAATGGCGTCTTTCACCATTACTACAAGGGGGCGCGGCGAGGGCTCGCGAAACTTTAGATTCGGATTTGGCTCTTGCTGCAAGATTGTTGGTAATAACTGCCAGAGAGAGAATTTGGGGTAGTTTTTTCTCAATCAAAGAAGCCTTGAAAGCCATGGGCCGTGGTCTTCTGAAGCTGTTAGATCTAATTTTTGGTAGGAGGTTTTTCTATTGTTTTAAATATATTTTTATTTTAAATGAAACGGTAATAGAATAATCATTTAATTAATTTTTAGAAATATATTCCATTATGCAGCTACTTAAGCGATAACTTTTAGTATCACTTCTAATAGGTGGTATCACAATTAACATCCCGAAGAAGAAACATTTAATCTTTAATCTAAAAATCCTATTCGCTAATTTTATGTAAGCTTGGAGATTTAAGATAGTCTAAACAGTTCGATTCAAAAATTCGAAAAGTACGTGCATGCCGCTTCACCGATTTATTTATTTATTTATTTATTTATTCATAAGCAAGCCGTAATCAATAATAATAAATATTATTTCAGGCTCCTGTCGTTGAATTTCAAAATTTAAAACTATTTGGTGAAATTTTATAACGTGCTTCCATATGTTAACTATAAAAAATGTATCGGCCAATCCATTACCCAGACTAATGCCCATCTGATATCTTTATCTTTTTGTAATTTACCTAAAATTAGTTAAGAACACACAAGAAAATATACATTTTACTAATGATTACACGATCTTATTACACGGATCGGTAAGATCATGTATTTATTAGCAAAAAGTATATTTTCTTGCGTGTTCTAAATAAATTTTAGGTAGATACAAAAAAACAATAGTTATCGGTATTAGCTTGGGTAATGGATCGGCCGATTCATTTTTTATATTGAACAGTTCGATGAATTAATAACATATATATACAGGCCGGTCCTGGGGTCCTTAGCGCCCGCATGCAACTTTTTTTCTAGCGCCCCCTCCCCCCTATTAATTTTTACCGTTTTAACAGTTTATCATTAAAATTATATAAATATTTACAGATTTTTTAAAAATTAATTTTTAATTATTCTGGATTTAGTACACAAAAAATTAGATATAATCTAGAAGGATATAAAATATATTGATATTAAATTTATTTAGAAAATCGAGGCGATTCGGGGGTTGATTATAATCAAGTATTTTGAAATTTTCAATCATTTTTAACGTATGTGCAATATTAATATTTAAAAAAACTAGCATTTAATTTTCAAACATAACACGCGTATTTTATGTTGGATTTTATAAATTTTAATTTAATTTGATTTTTCATCATTTACAATATCCAAAATTGCGTCGTAAACTTCTCCTTATTGATATCGTAAGAGCCGTCATATTCAGAGTATCTGCTTGTTGTTTTAAAGTTAAACTTTTAACGTATTTTATAAGTAATGTTCAAAAATCAGTAAAAAATGTAAAGAAATTACACATTTCTTGAACAACTTATTATATTTGATATGTATTATTTCTGTATAATTAATAATTATTAAATTTAGAGTATGGACACCACTAGGTATAAAACAAGCCTTAAGATTTTTGTTCCAAAGTTAATTTTGCTTCCATTTTTCATGTTTGTTCCACACATGTCTTCAACATTCAAAGTTCAACAGATGCGAAACTTTTGCAACAAAAGCAAAAGTTACAATTCAATTTCTCGGAATAAACAAGTCATTTTCTAAGCACTGACTCCCCATTTTTTATAATTTGCTTATATTTTTTAACAAGTTCCGATTCAACTAAATCAGCTCGCAATTTTTCATCAATAATGCCCAACAATTAATTTAATCTTTCGCAGGTTTGCGCTTATGGGATTGAACACTAGATAATTTCTTTTTCGATTCCACGGTAACTTCAAACAAAGAAAAAATTGAATAAGTAGATTAAGCAATAAACAGAGCTAATTGTTAATTGTTAATTGTTTCTACTGATATCAGATTGCAAAATAAATATGCATTTTGTGTCTCCGTATCACTAGTCAAGTTAAATTATTTATTATAATTTATTAACTATTCTAGATTTTAAATAAATAATTCTAGATTTTATATAAAAAAATATAAATATTATATTATAAATTTAATTTCCGAAACTCGTTTTGGCGCCCCCTAAGGCTTGCGCCCGCATTTTTTGCATGCATCGCACATATATATATATATATATATATATATATATATATATATATATATATATATATGTATATATGATTAGTAGTTAATTTTGAAGTTGAAATATATGAGCGAGTTCTTGAGGGCGATACATCAAACAAAGAAAAGCCAAAGATTTATAAAATAATCTTTATTTCCAAACGTTTCGACATTCAATTTAATGTCATCATCAGTGGATATTACGTTGGTTGGTTACATCTAGAGAAGTGTACACAACACTAGAGATTGGCACTAACATTTATACAACTAACTTGTCAACACTATGCATTTTTTATAATTTTTTGTATGATGTAAACAGAAAAATGATAGTTTTATTTGAACAAAAATGTAAGTAGAATTATGTAATTTCTGCCACGACTTCTGTACTTTGCGAGTATCGAGGCATGTATCAAAAATTACATAATTCTACTTACATTTTTGTTCAAATAAAACTATCATTTTTCTGTTTACATCATACAAAAAATTATAAAAAATGCATAGTGTTGACAAGTTAGTTGTATAAATGTTAGTGCCAATCTCTAGTGTTGTGTACACTTCTCTAGATGTAACCAACCAACGTAATATCCACTGATGATGACATTAAATTGAATGTCGAAACGTTTGGAAATAAAGATTATTTTATAAATCTTTGGCTTTTCTTTGTTTGATGTATCGCCCTCAAGAACTCACTCATATGTATGTATATATATATATATATATATATATATATATATGTGTGTGTATGTATATATATGTATATATATATATGTATATATATGTCTATATATATATATATATATATATATATATATATATATGTTTTATGCTTTTATTATGTTTACTTAGAGATCAGTATTTAAATTAAATGATTAAACACGTGTTTCCAAAACAGCAACGATATAGAATAAAAAGTGATTCAGATGTGTTTTTTTTTTCAAAAATCGTTAAGTTACTGCTGTTGGCACAGTAGCAAAGCTACATATCTTTTCTTTTCTAGATATTTTTTTAGCAAAATGCATGCATGTTTCAGGTGTGGACTAGGTTTATATTTCCTTTACGGGCACTGGAATACTCTCAAATGTCAAACAACTTCCTAAAGTTTTTATTCGGGTCTGTAGAATATAATTTGCAGTTAAAATCTACTCTATAAGAAAAATAATTTTTACAAAATTGTAGATTCAATTATAAACTAATATTTTGTATTTTTAGGAGTGCCATCGCTTCAAGCTCATAACCTTGAAGCTAAAATTCGAGAAGAAAGATGCCGTTATCTCGTAGCGGAATTAATTTGTCGGGTATGTGCTTTAAATAAGGGTGTCAAAATAATTTTGAAATGATTTTGAGAAGATTATATACTTGTGAGAAGTTAATATTTATTAGAAATAAGTAATTGGTAACCCTTTCCACTCGGATGTTTCCTTGAAAGAACAACGTAATTCTGTCTATGCGCTCGTCTGTCTCCTTGGTAATTTGTATACACAATGATTCGTATTAAAGCGTCGATCTTTAAATATTTTTCTGCGGCTCGTCAAGCATTTTTAAGTAGAATTTTATTTATTTCGTGAACATTTTTTCATCAATATATTAATTATAATATATTCTTTTTTGTTGCTTTAATTTATGTAATACTTACTCTTCTTTAATTAAGTATTTTTGTTTTTGATGCTTATCAGTATATATCAAGCTTTGTTAATTATTATTTATAAGTGCGGCCCGCCATAAAATTTCAAAAATTAAATTCGTTCTTAGAATAAACTTATTACATGATAAAACAGTGTTCTCTTTTCAATATTTACTTTTAGTTATTTCAAAAAAAATGTTTACCTTTTTTATCAAAGCAAAATTTTCACAAAAAATACAGAGACATATAAAAAACACTATATGCTTATTACACTTTTCTATGATATTATTTTAATGATAACGACAATGGAATCAACGCGCTATGTGTTTTGGAAATTGCTTCAAACTTCAACATACTGCTGAAAATAAATTAGCATTTTATTGTAATGTAGTTCTTCAATATACACAGAAAGTCATATCAAACAAATTGCATAACACACAATAATATCATGTTTACGGCAGGTGCGTTTTGTCAGAATGAGACACCGAGTTGTTGGTAGATTGATTTTAAATCAGTACCGAATGTACTAGTTTTCATTTATTATCATTCAATAAAATTAAGTGAACTCATTATTTTATGATCGAACGCTTGGTAATTGGATAAATTATTCAATTGCAGTCCGAATTTGAAGGAACATTGGAGCGCCTTTGTAGTTTTATAAGAAGACACTTCGTCGTGCCGCCACTGAAAAGTTTGAAGTAGAACGTGAATCTTCGCACGCTCCCGTTTCTGTGCCATATTTGTATTTAACCCCCAATGGTAAACAAATTAATTTTTAATATAAAACTTTGATTTTATACAATACAATATTCATGTTTATACCTTAAAGGTCAAGAAGTAGATTTAAGGTTATTTAGTCGCGACATTATGAAACGAGCAGTTCCGGTACTGATAGGAATATTAGAACGCGAAACTAGAGGTTGGTTTCTGCATTTTCGTGAAAGATTGATTTCAGAATTGCGAGCCCAAAGAAATCAGATGTTGACAATTGAAAGGGTATTTATTGTATATTTTGTTTTATATGTTTATCTTAATATATTTGTGTAAAATATTATAAAATCGGTGTAGGAAGTGAATGAAGCTGTCATGCTAGAGTATTTGCAGCGTGTCTATTCCTGCATATTGGCGCATCCAGAATTCAAGCTCTCGGTGACGGTATACACAGTGTTAGTGCAGCAGGCACAAAGCGTTGTTCTAATGCACAG
>NW_020538040.1:37833373-37855617 GCF_003426905.1 Ctenocephalides felis | reverse complement strand
ACCTCAATAAATTTGAAATAATATAACATTAACAAAAATAAAATACAAAATGCTAACAGGAAAAATGTAAAAATAATAAAACAGTTCCTACCTTTATTATAAATAATGTCCCTTGGGATCGTTTGACTTGATTTGCACAATCCAGTCGGTTTGTTCACTTCAAGACCAGATAATTGTGCGTTTTGAGAAGAACACATTCTCCACCCTCGATTGTATTAAGACTGTACACATACAAATAACCATCAGCTGTAGCCACGAGGAGTCTCAAGTTCTTTTGAACCCTGTAGATAAGAATATAATTTCTATCCTCGAAATTTTTGGTATATTGTGAAAATAGAGAGTAAATAATACTACTAAAAGACTACAGAAAGATAGAAAGAAATAGAGAGAGATCATCATAGTATAAATGATTGAAATAGTCTTCAACTTTAATAGTACTTGTATGAAAATCCAAATAAAGTTTAGTAAAAATTTGCAAGAATGAAATAAAATTAAGATCTATAATTAATTAAAGCCATAATTAAAAAAAAATTAGTGAATGGCTTTCGATTCTTTGCCCTTCTTTCAATTTTTTATAATCATAATTCAGGTATTCTTTATCAATTTTTTTCACTAAAAACATACTGTAAATACTACTACTACAATACTTATTTTGGATATTATGAAATCCAGTTCTGGATGAATATATTTATCATCCCAGTGAATAAGTGGTTAAGTAAATTTTCACTGTTTTGCAAGGCTTGATTTCAAAGTTTTATTACTCATATAATATTGCATATTTAAAACTAAAGGTTTAAATTATATATAAAGTATTTTATTTTTAATAATTAATAACAATTTAATAATTATTTAGAAGGAATAGTAAATTTGCAACTCAGGACATTCTTGCCAACTTTGAGTTAACTACTTATTCACTGGGATGCCAGATATATATATATATATATATATATATATATATATATAATATAATATGGTATTTTTGGTTTAAAAAATTAATAATCATTTTATTTATATTTTACCCATTTTGAACAACATGACCAATTTTCAATTTGAAAGGGAATACATAGTAGTGTATCTTGATCAACATACCTTTGTTGAATAACTTCTTAGCTTTTAAACAATAACTTAAAGCATTTTTGCAGAATATCAAATGCAGAACACTGTTGTTCTATCCTAATGTTAATATAATATTAATTTTGGTAAACAGAATATAAATACAAAGTCATTTTTAACAGATTGTATTTTATCCATTGTAAAAAAAATATCAGTCAAAAATTTACAAAAATAATGATTTTTAAAATTTGAATTTGCGATTGGATTGGGATGTTTTATGAAAAAATAATTATGATTACAATTATAATATATACGTACGTAGTAATAGCGCAAACATTCTTGACTCCTTGGAAAGGCAATCTGACAGAAGCAAAAGCTCTACCTTGACTGAATACATCGGTTACTTGGGATGGAAGGTAGTTGGCACTTGCAGAAACAGCTTTAGTTAAGTAACCCATCCAACCACCATCCTCAGAATTTTGTCTAGGGCTAAGATGAAGAAATATCAATTAGATGTATAAGATATGTGCTTTTATGCAAGTTTATATTGGTTGAATACTACTGTTATAGAAACATTGCTATACAATGATGAAACAAGTTTATAGATTATATTAATAAGGTATAAAAATGACCAATAATTGATTCAGTGGTACATTTTATTTACAATTTGATTTAAACACAAATTAATAAACAGATATCATAACAGAGAAACAATGTTCATAAAAAAGGTATCATTTATTCAAGTTTTGAACTAAACAAAAATAAAAACAGCATAGAAGACATTTCTACATACATGTCTTTAGGAATTTCCAACTTGAAAATATGTACAGTTCTGTATTAGAACTGCAACACAAAACGTCCCACATACACTGAATGCCAAACTTGAGATTGAAACACAACGTTTGACTCCTCTCCTAAACTCAAAAATTCTTGTTCCATCTTGCACATTAAACCACCGAATAACTGTTCCCTTTTCACTCGCTGTTGCAACCTGATAAATAATTATAATTATTCAATTATAATTTAATTAAGTCAAGTAATATATATATATATATATATATATATATATATATATATATTAAATGTTAAATATGAACAATACAACACTCAGATTTTTAGCACACATTTTAATAATTGCAGATGTTTTAGATCATGATATCTTCAGTGTAATTCCAAAACAGTAAAAATTATATAAAATATACATTATTAAATTATATTTAATTTTTGAAAAACAAAAACACCAACTATCTTTTACAATGCTTGACACAGTACTAAACATGTGAATATATACAGAAATTTTTTGAAAACTATATTTATAGATACAATATGATAGTTACGATAGAACAAGTATTTTGATGTATTAGTGTATAATTTTTTACTGTTTTGAAATTAGTCAATATGAGGCTTACCATGGTCTTGAAACGTCTGTAATTATTAAATAAAGTATTTGCTAAAAATCTGAGTGTTGTACTGTTCATATTTAACATTTAATATTCGTTCCACTCGAATCAGAAAATTCTATATATATGTATGTAATAATATATTTGATTTACCTTAGTTCCTTGGGGACTGAATGCTAAAGCAGCTAAAGGTGAATCATGTGCTGGTATCATGGTTTTTGCGTGCTGTCAGTAAATGCGTTATCATTTAGATCAAAAAGAGTTTCTTAAAATATTTCAATCAAACTCACTAAGTTAATTGCATCAAATATTTGAACTTCCCCGATTGTGCTTGACCCGGGATAAGCTAAGTAACAATGGTCGGAACTTGTAGAGAGGCTGCATAATCCATTTGGATTTGGGGGTGTATCCCTTATTGTATGCAGCACTTTCATATCTCGTATATTGTGAATATACAGACTCTCTTCTAAGCATACCACTAACCTCTGAATATAAACAATTTTATTAACTTTTTGCAGTCAGGTATTTATCTTATCAAAAAAGAATTATATTTTTGAATTTTTTTCATCAGCTTCAAATGTTATTAATACCAACTACTATTAATACTTTATACTCTAAAGAATTCTGGGCATTGACAGAAATGTCTACAGACTCTCTTATTATTTGCGAAAGTTTTGGAATCGAGTAAAGTATTAAAATCCTATTGAATATATAGGCATTGGTTGAAATCAACCAAAGTTTATATTTTATACAGAAGGATGAATAAAACTGTATAACACAAAATCCTTAACCTTTTTTATATTTATCATGGTAATTAATCTTTTTTTCTTTACTGATATTTACCGCTCGATTCAATTTTACAGCCAATATGGTGTTACTGTAACTATAGTTACAAATTTCGGTTCCCTTTTTGAAATGACGGACTTTGAGTTTTCTAGGTGCAGCAACAGAAACCACTGCCATGAGACTGGAACTGAACAGTCTTTCAACAATACATATATCTTCTCCATGACTCCTATAGATTTCTTCCAAATGGTCTACAGAGTTCAATGAGAATAACTTGTGACCGTCTGAGTTCCGACAGCCAATGAGCTATATATGCAAAGTATTTAAAAAAAACTTAGTATATAATCCATTAAAAATTCATGAAGGATTTTTTAAATCATAATAAATCATAAAACTTACTCAATAACTAAATATCTACATATGAAATATTACAAATGAACTAATACATATAATGGATATGCAACAGAAGATAAATAATATTTGATTGACAAAAGCTATACAGAACTTCTTTTTCCCAAACTTTTCCAAATTCCTTTCGCGAAACAGCAACTTCTATATCATTCTTATTTCTCTAAATTTTCAATTATTTCTCAAATCATCAATTTTCAGCTTTATCTATCAGAGCTTTAACCCAATTGTTTTCTGCAACAACATAAGCGTAAGAAGCATAATATAGCACAGAGGTATAAACAAATATTGGTTCTGAAGTTAATATACTATTCATACGAGAATAATGCATTCTCTTTTGAATAATTTACAAATGTAAAGCAATTTTTCATAATTTTTATTCAAATCTGATGTAATATATATGATCACACTGATCCTTTACAGGGTATATAAAGGGCCAAACCAACTAAAAATAATAATAATAAACTTCAAAATAAATCTTCATATTGTATAATATAAATATAAAATAAAAATTTATTTTGGAAAATTAATAGCATATTTTTTAAAATAGCAAAGATGGAATAACAGTAATTAAAAAAATCAAACATATGAGTCATAGCAATTGAGATTTGTTGATGCTAAAAGCTGTTAATCATAAACAATAATTCAAAGCAATCAGTTGTACTCCAGATAATAAATCATATATTATTATACTAATAATATAAGAATAGAATATACATATATTATTTAACTGAGTTCATACATTGTGCTATGTAATACTGCATTTTTGTGCAATAAACCAGTTCAATATGCACAATTCTCCAGCTGTTGAATAATTTTACAAGGACTTCATTAGTCCTTGAACAATCGAATATTCGATTAATGTCAAAAACAGCTGATTTTTTTTCGCGATGTTGCATGATGCAACAAAAAGTATCTAATATTCCTTAAAAATTTGATTAATAAAAATAAATTCACGATAGCCTTGACATAAGTTACTTTCTTCATGACGTCATAAAACTTTATTAAATCAAAATTACGAAATTGTAACATATTGACATGATTGATTTTTTCATACTTATGGATACTGATTTGACAATAATCGAAAGTGATTAGCGATACAGTAATAAATAATTTTGAGAAACGTCAAATCATCACGACCAAACATGTGAACTGTCAAGCGTTCGCGTTATTGAAAACATTTAAAATATGTTTTCTGTTTTTTACCTTAATATTGGCGATATACGTACGTGCAATCCTGATTGAAATTAATAAAATATCCTCCATGATTTGCATTATCTGCATTTGAATGGCTTGCAAGGTTCATGAGTCCGTTTATAAAAAAAAACACTAAATATTCTGTAACACTTGGATAATTCACATAGAATAATAATTTATAAATTGAATAATTTAATTTTGCACTATTTTTTAAATATTCTTAGTTGTTAATTAAGTCTTTCAGCACTACAAACTACCAAATGTCAGAAATATTGAACTATCGTATCTAAACAACAGCTGACGCTTGAACAGTTGCGCTAAACCCTCGCAAAACAACGTATGACAAGCGAGTCGGACTATGTATATAATGGATGGTTCGGAAAATACTTTCGAATCATTTTTGATAAATATCAATTTCTAACTTCCCGTAGGACAAGTTATAGTAATCGCAAAAAAATCGAAAATGAAAATCTTTATATGTCTTTACGTTTCAAAGTTTTTTAGTATCTTGGCATACCTTAGAAAAAATGGATGTATGTGTGTGTGTGTGTGTGCGTGTGCGGATACAAATTTTTGCCGATTTGGATAATTAAAAAAACATTCAATTCGTATTGATAAGGAGACGTGCTGATTAGTTTTTGGCATAAGCAGGTCTAGCCGTTTCGAAGACACGGGACAAAAAGTAAAATACATTTTACTTCTCTTCACAAGATGAAGAACTGATTAAATTTTTGAAAAGGCAGGTCCAGCGGTTATGTACTCTCAATCAAAATAAGCTAAAAAAATCATCATTTGGCAGTCAAAAATGTTTATTGGACATATGTACATCAAATTATCAGATATTTTATTGAGATTTTAATAATGTGTACACATTTTGTGTACATTTTTTTGGGTTCCGTACCAAGATTTTAATTACGGTACGGGAAGTTCCAGCAATTTGCCTTAAGGCACATGGTTATCATGATTAAAAAATAGTATTTTTAATTTGCACAAGTTTGTGATTAGCATATTTATATATTGATGATTGATAATTTGAACTTCATAAAGTGGCCAGAACAAATAATTAAACGTTTATATTATAATCATTATTTTCTATTTGTGTATAAACAGATTTATTTTTTGTATTTTCATTATCCATTTATCAGAGAGAGTAGACTGTATTCTCTACAGGGATATTTTTTATACATACGAGTACATCCATTCAAAAAATAAAGGCAAAGACTAGAGGCAAGGGCAAGCAAAGCGGAGGTTTTAGCAGGTAGTATTATACCAAGGCGGTATTGTGTCTGACATACCCAGACAAAAGACACGTCTGGGATGCATAAAGGCATTTCCTTCGCTATACAGAAAAAAAAAACAACTAGTGGGGTGCATGGCATCGTACCTTACACAAAATATGTACACATTATTAAAATCTCTATAAAATATCTGATAATTTGATGTACATATGTGCAATAAACATTGTTGACCGCCAAATGAAATTTTTTACTTATTTTTATTAAGCGTCCATAACCGCTGAACCTGCCTTCCCAAAACTTTAATCAGATCTTCATGTTGTCAATACAAGTAAAATGTTTTTTGCATTATTAAAACCGGACGCTCCGTTCTCTTAAAAACTGAATCACCGTTTTTGGCACTTTTTACCCCGTAACTTCGGAACGGCTAGACCTGCTTTGCCAAAAACTAATCAGCACGTCTCTTTATCAATACGAAAAGAATGTTTTTGAATTATTCAAATCGGTTAATCAGTGTTCCCGAAATCGTCGATGAAAATTTGTATCCACACACACACACATACATCCATTTTCTAAGGTATGCCAAAATGTTCAGAAGGTTTGAAACGTAAAGATATATAAAAAAATTCATTTTCGATTTTTTTGCGATTACTATAACTTACCCTACGGGAAATTAAAAAATAAATCGTACGGTAATATTTATATTGATTACGAACCTTCTACCAATTTAATAAAAATTATGTGTTTTAAAATAAATTCAACATAAAATTTTCAGCTAATACATTTTACACGATACCAAATAAGAACGTAAACCCTTGCAATTTAACGTTCAGGTTGAGTTGAAAAATTTCTTGCAATAAAAAATAGAAAGTTATCAAAGAATGTATTATACAATATTAAATATGTGTTATTTAATTTTATCATAAAGATGCTCAAAAAGTACTTAAATAAAGAAAACAATATGATCGTAAAATACGTTTCACAAAATAAATATTATAAAAAAATACCAAGAACACAAACACACATAAAATCTCATTTTCGTAATCAAGGAAAATGAATATAACTTTTATTAATTTTCAAGGACGTTAAGTCCAGGTTGAGTTGGAAATGCAATAGTTACAATAAAAAATAGAAAATTATCAAAGGATGTATTATTTAATATCAAATATGTTATTGTTTGGCATAAAGAAGCCCAAAAAATACTTTATTAAAGATAACAATATGATCACATAATAAATTTTATAAAAAAATATCAAGAACACACACACAAAAAATCTTTTTTTTTCTTAACTAAGGAAAATGAAATATAACTTTTTATAGAACTTTACTTTCAATTTTTCGTTTTTTTTAAATTTATGATTTGGTACTTTTCTAATATATTATAAAATAAAGTTTTTTGTTTGCTTTTTTGCATATGTTTTTCTGATTTGAACATATATATTCAAATTATAAATGCTCGGAATGAATGTTTTTTGATATTTTGTATTACTTTCAAAGGATTGTTACTTTTTCTAAAAATATATAAAAGCATAAGAAGTTATCCATTAAACGTTTTCGATCAATGATAATACATGACAGTTTGTATCGAATAAAATGTATGTCAATGTTTATTTGTTTACATGTTACTTTATATATTTGCACACTTACAAATTAAAGTCGGATATCACACTAATATAAAATTTTAAATATACGATTTGAATTATCAAAATATTTTTTTTGACGTGTTATTTAAACCGTGGCTTATTTTTTAGTGTAATACGATTATTATAATAAAAACATATATATTATCGCTATAATTATCAAAATAAATTATTTGATAATCATCCTTTTGAATTTGTAAATCACTGGAAAGCTTCCGGATTTTCTGAATATTTTTCACGAGTTTTCAAAAGAGTTTCAAATAGTCAAGGTTGTTCAATATATTTCAAACCAAACTGTATCAATTTTCTTCCTACTATCCTTTAGAATATTATAATAAATAATATTTTATTTATTTATTTGAACAGCGATCAGAATTTATCAGAACAATCCTATAGGCTGTTGTGACAATTTTGCTTTACTAAATGCCTTTTTAGAAGCCTATCCAATTGGCCGATCTCTATTTCCTATATATATTACAATAATTTCCTCTATATAATCACAAAATTTAAATTTAATATATCAAAATTGAAAAGGCTTACTACTGGGTAACCTTTTAGATGTAATGTTTAATATTTCATATATCATCAAAATTACTGAATATCTTCCTTTTTGTAAAGACAGATTGTAATTCAACAAAGAGAATAAAAAAAAAGATATTACAATAATTTCTCTAATACTGAAGATTTTTAAATTGATGCAGCGATGTTGGGAAATTGTTATTTTCATAATAATTGTTATTTCCATCTATATTTCCAAATAAACCGATGTAACTACTGCTTGATCTCAGGCAGTCTGAAGCACAAAGCTCTAACCATTACCATCATTAAATTAAAAAGCTATCAGTATTAGAAGAAAATCTAATAATAAAAATATATCTAACAAACTAAGGCCAGCATCTAAGTCTTGGGACGCCTTCTAAAAAGCCATGGAGTTAAAGTTAAACATCACAACAGCCTATAATATAAGACTTTAAAGTTCTCATTAGTGTTCAAATAAAAACTGTAAACGTTTCTAATAAGAAAAATTAAATATGTTGCGGGCAGGCAGGCCCGAAAAAATTTATGTTTTGCGTAGTTTGATATTTATTGTTATCGAAAACAATTCCTTTGTTATGAAATTACAATATACAAAATGTAAGTTTTATCATTCTTTGATAAATACCATTGACATAAATGTCTAGCAAGTCTTATCGTTTTCTGTATTTTGATGCTACAGGCGATTGCTTATACATATATATTTATATCTTGGCTGTTTTTCGACTGTGAAACGTATTTGATATAATAATAAATCAACCAATTCGTCGAATTAAAAAATTAAATAAATATGAGCAATTATTTATTTTGTTACGTACGAACTGCTGAATGATGACACACATTTAGTGTGCTTTTATAATTAATCGATTTTTTGTATAATATTTTAGGGCATTCGTTAATACTGTGAACACTATTATCATGCTTTTTCATTAAAATCGTCAATAATTTTTTTTTATTAAATTTTTATTAAAAACTTATTAGCAGGATCCAACTGGTATCTTTCGAACGGTTTTTAAATATTCAATATTTTTAGCTTCGTACTAACTTTTAAAATACATATAAGATTCACAGGAAAAACCTAAAAAAAGAACAATCTAACAATTGAAACACTATTAATGAACTGAATTGATGCAGATTATTATTGAGTTAATTAAGTGACTTAATAAAGTGACATTTTTTTTTAATATACATTTTTTATTAAATTTTTATTAAAAATTTATCAGCAGGATACAACTGGAATCTTTCGAACCGTTTTTAAATATTCAATATTTTTAGCTTCGTGCTAATTTTTAAAATACATATATCACAGCAAAAACCCAAATAAAAAACAATCTAACAATTGAAAGTAAACACTATTAATGAACTATTGAGGCAGATTATTATTGAGTTAATTAAGTGACTATTTATTTAATATAGACATTTCATAATTTGTAAGATTTATACAAAGACTATAATGGCATGTATAAATATTTTAATAATTTTAGGGGGAATTGTATGATTTATTTATAAATTATTCACTGGACTAATTTTCTATGTATAAAATATTGAATATTCAATTAATTTAAAATTTTCTATACAAAATATTCCTCAAAAAACAATCGAGTTTGATGGGATAATGGTTTAATTATGTATAAAATATTGAATATTCAATTAATTTCCAATAGAATTGATATTTTTCACAAAAATTCAAATTTGTTTAAAAAAAAAAAAATCTCGAAACCTTTTTTTTTTGTCAAATTGGTAAATAATCTAATTGTAAGTATTTCGCGATCCTCAAACAGCACTCAAATTTTTCAAAATTCTCTAAATACTCTAATTTTCCGCATTTTCCAAAATACTGTAATTTATATCAATGAAATTGAAAATTTTCAAAATTAGATAATTTTATCAAATATTTTTAATTTGTTTTAATTCTCACATTCTTTGCGAATTTAACCTTAAGATACAATGCCATCAAGTGGGCCTTGGTACCACTAGTTCACTTTTTTAAATATGTTAAGTATTTCGTTACATCTTCGTTAAACCAAATTCGGTATTCAAACTTTTTAATATATATTAAATATATAATATATTAACCATTTTATAATGGTTAATCTTCAGAGCAAATTCTTGGTGTTCACTACTCTTGGTGCGTAATTTGCACGTGTCAAGGTTTATTTATGAGAAATACATTTTTGTGAGTGTTAGACGACTACTGCGTACTAGAATACTTGTGTGGTGATACCACCACATGTGATAACAGTATGTGGTAGAGTTCGTTTTGTAATAGTCTGAAGAATTGTGTTCCAAACTAAAACATGCTTAACATTTTAGCCATCAAGTAACATTTCACGTATGTTTGATTTCACATCAAATGCATAGACTGCACCATATACAAAGTCTACAAACAACATGCCAGTTGGCAGGGCGCTCAGGTCAAGACGGTTTTCTAGGAAATCTGAAATATTCTTTCAGTGATGTCAATTTCCGCTTACATTTAATTTTGTCTCTACAATAAAAAGTAACATCTTGATACAGATCCCATAAAAATAAAAACAATATTTGCACTATTATACAAATCTCTATAAAATATCTGATAATTTGACGTGCACATGTCTAATGATCATTTTTTTCCGCCAAGTTGCATTTTTTTACTTTTTTATTGAATCTACAAAACCGCTGGACCTGTTTTCCAAAAAATTTATTCTGTTCTTCATTTCGTCAATACAAATGTTTTTTGAATCATTCAAATCAGACGCTCCGTTATCTCAAAAACTGAATTGCCATTTTAGGTATTTTTTGCTCCGTATTTTGAAATGGCTGAGCCAGCTTTTAACAAAAACAAATTAGCTCGTTTTCTTGTCAAAAGGATTCGAATGTTTCAAATAGAAATTGAATCATTCAAATCGGTTAACCCGTGCTCTCGAAATCGTCGATGAAAATTTGTATCCGCGCAGATACACACACATACTATTTATGAGGCATGGCAAGATGTTTATTTTCGATTTTCGGAAGATTACTATAACTTATCATACGGGAAGTTAATAATACAACGAATCTGGACCAATTTTGGCAATTAGGTCTGAAGTTAATGGATGTGGATGCCATATTGGACGTATTGACCCCTGCAGCGCAGTTTAAAAGCGATACGCAATTGGTTTTAATTTCTTTAATAGAAGATTATTATTAAAAAAACTTTATTATTCATATAGAGTAGTATAGTCCAGTCATTTAAGCTTAAATTAGGTAAGCCAATTATTTATACGCCAATCGGCTTTATACAGTTTTATAATATTGTTTGCTAATTCATAACTTGTATATTTATATCTATATATATATAAACACATATATACATATATATATATATATAAACACATATATATATATATATATATATATATATACATATACACATACATACACATCTACTTACATACATATATACATACATATATACTCATATAATACGCATACATATACATACATACGCATATATGCACATTCACATATAAGTACATAAATACATACACATACATACACGTAAACTTTATAAAAAACTATGATAATTAAGTAACATAAAATATGTAGGTTTTGAGACAACTTCTCAAGAAGTGTAATTGATGAATCCCATTGTGAATATTGGACGCGTGCTACTATAAGGACTTCTTAGGAGACAATCCAATGGTTGACCTATCTCTATTTGATTTTATCATTACAATTTCTCTCATGATTTTGATGAAGAACTGCTAGAGAAGGACTAATTTTGCTAGGAAAAACATTTTACTTTATTAAAATTATTTGTTTGAAGATAATAATATAGTATAATAAAAGTAAAGATAGTAGATAGTAAATAATAAAAATGCTATGAAACTCATCACTGATATGTAATCTGACCTGAGTGGCAATTTCTCCCACCCATCACCAAAACTTCTAAACATCTAAAAACCTAAGAGTCCATTATACGATCCAAAATAGTGATTATTTGATGTGCGTATCTTTATATTTATTTAATATTTAATTTATTCTTTCGTAACATAACACCAACTGGGCCACCATTTCCTTATTTCACGCGGTCAGTACGAGTCGATCGTTTTATAAATTATTCAAACCGGTTCATCCGTTTTCCTCAAAATATGGCAAAAAATTGTATTTAACCATACATACATATTAAACAAAAATACACATACACATATCTTTAAAGTATTTCAAAATAACTAGAAGGTCTTGAAACAGTACGACAAGAAAAGAAATGATTCTTTGCCGATTTCAATAACTTAGCCTACGGGAATTTAAATGACATTTATTGCTTCAGACCATTTGCGACTCATTTGTTATTCTAATTTAGCAATGTTTGTGTAAGAGATTTTGTACAATATAATTAATTTAAGATCTAGACTAGAAATCAATTTACAAATACATGTTCGAGATAAAACATTTATCAATACATTATATCTTCGCACAAATATTGATATATATATATATATATATATGATTTGACAATTAACGCAATTTCAAAACTCTATAAAATGATAATCAGCAAAATTGCGACAGAACTCGAAAATATAGAGATACCGTAATCGATTCTTCAAGGTCACTTTGAATTAGAGTTTTATTTAATTTAAATAATGAAATTACCATTATATGATAGCATATCTCCTTTTTACAGTGTTAAGAAATAATTGTTTTTAGATCTGAAAGTTCAATGTACGATACAAAGTTGCAAAAATTAAAAGCAGATCTTGTAGATTTATCAAAGTTTCTTTTTGATGGAATTAACTTTTTGTGCGATTGTTCAAAACACCTCATGGAACACCTGGAAACTTTTGCCTTCTACTAGCTTCTTTTTATTTCTTTAAGTTGCAATGAAGATATCAAGATACAGTATGATCTTTATGAGCTATTATAAAATCAACAAAAAATGTATATTAAAACTAGTGGTGTATGGCATCGTGCCTTAAGGCAAATTGTTGGAGCGTACCGCAATGAAATAATCGAAGATAATGTTTTTCTGTATCTTTCAATATTCGTAATTTATAGACAAAATATAAGAGCTTATTAATTGGACGATGACGTTTATATATGTTTACAGGAAAAATAAATAAACAAACCTTAATCAAGCGGAGTTTGAATGAAGAACCTTATCTCATATTTCTAATATATAAAATAAATTGCAAAGCTAAAATTAATTATTTCAAATATAAGTATACACGCTTTGAAATTTTAGCTAGAATTAAAATTAAAATCCAAATCATTTTTCGACACACATCCATTTTTCTGAGGTTTGCCAAAATGTTCAGGAGGTCTTGAAACGTAAAGATATGCAAAAATATTTTATATATTATTTATTTCGATTTTTGGACGATTACTACAACTTACAAGAAGTAAATAAACGAAACTCAATCAAGTGGAGTTAGAATGAAGGACCTTATCTCATATTTCTAATATATAAAATAAATTGCAAAGTTAAAATTGAATATTTTAAGTAAATAAGCTTTGAAATTTTAGCTAGAATTAAAATTACAATCCAAATCATTTTTCCACATACATCCATTTTTATGAGGTTTGCCAAAATGTTCAGGAGTTCTTGAAACGTAAAGATATGCAAACATTTTCATTTTCTATTTTTGAACGATTACTATAACTTACTCTACGGGAAGTTAATAAGATAAAAAAGAATACTTAATAATACTCCAGAGACAGAAGTTTATGGATTTGTTACTGATAAAAAAATAACAAAAACATTGTTTTATCGCTTTTGAGCATTATACTTCATACAAAATTAAATATTTGTATATACAAAATTTCTATAATTTTTCGTGTCGAAAACAAATAATAGATAAGTGATTATTAAACTAATTTATATTAGTGTATTTTGAAAATTAAATAACATTGAAGATTCAGAAATGACAAGAAATTACTAATGTTCAATATTTTTAAAACCTTATTAATATGTGGAAATTTTGCATGTTTATATTTTAAATTTTTCCACACGTAATCTAACTGAATTAGATTTTCACACACACGTTAATTGTTTGATATGCATCAATAATCAATATACGATAAGAATCATTTTTAGTGCCAAAATTATCAGTATGCTTAAAACGCAAAAAAGTAAATGAGTTTTAATTTTTGTTGATTTCAATAATTATTTCCAATTAATCTTATCTAGCTATTTTCAATAAGTCAATAATATAATTTATTTTTTGTTTATACATGATGAAGTTACGTGGCACGTGCGAATTCTTTGTAAATTTATCACAAAACTATATTGCACTCTTTAACGATAATTAGTAAACAATAACAAAAACCATAGACAGAAACTATTCAAATAGAACTTTTAAATAACAGATTATTAATTATTTACCACAGTAAATATTCTGTGAGATTTGCATAAAATTTTATGTAAATATATTTGGAGGACCTTTACCACCGATTAGTTTTTCATGGAACCTTTTTCATTATGTTATTGATAAAAAAGATCTTACCATATTTTGCTGATCTCAATTACAACAATTATTAATAATTAACTAAAAATTGGAAAATCAGTGTTATTAAGCCGCCGTATCAATTGATTAACAGTGTATGTAAAAAAAGCAGGAAAATTTAAATGCCTATTGTAAATAAAATGAGGTTTCTTGATAACGGTGCTATTAGAAGGCAATCCATCGATTGTCTTGACTAACTGAAATACATCTTCATTAATTTTGAAATGGGAAATCTACGGTCGCCTTTCTAATTGTGATATTTCAGCAATGACCCGAATTTTCACTTCGATATTTCCATAATTTCGTCTCAATTCAAAAAGTCCTACTCCCTTATTCTTTATTTCTGATGTTATATAAGAGTAAGTTTCAAAGGTCTTTGAACATGTTGGCATACTGTAGAAAAAATTTATGTATGTGTGTGTGTGTGCGGATACAAATTTTCGTCGACGATTTCGGGAACACAGTTTAACCGATTCAAATGATTCAAAAAACATTCGATTCATACATACTGATCAGGAGACGTACACATCAAATTATCAGATATTTTATAGTGATTTTAATAGTAAGTATAAGTATATATTTTGTTTATGTTTCTATGCGTTCCGTACCAATGTTTATCTGTGTACCAAAATTTATATTATCCGTCAGACTGCAATGCGGCGCTTACGCGCTTCGATGTTGTTTCTTCTCTAAGATTGCTTTGGAAAAAGTTCAAATTTTTCCGAAAATATCAAAATATGAAAAAAGATTCAAAATTTTCAAAAAAATTTTTTTATACAATTACAAAACTCTCAAAAATCTATTTTTTCAAATTTTTCAAAAAATTTAAAGGTTTTTCAAAAAATTTAATTTTTCGTACGGGAAGTTTCTGCAATTTGCCTTAAAAGGCACGATGCCCTGCACCACTTGTTAAAAATACATCTTAATTTTAATAATTCCTTTTTCCTTATATAGTGATTTTCCTTATATAGCATATATAGTGAGTTGTTAATAAACTTTCGGTTAATAAACGGTTGAACTCATCACATCGTAATATTTACTACGGATGTCGTTTTTTATCATAAATCCGTTTTCCGCTTTTATTTATGGAAGTTGAACACACAATAAGTTTATAACATTTTTAGTTAAATATTCGTGTTTCACTTAATTATAATTTTTGATTTTTTATAACTTTGATTTTGTTTTATAACTTTGTTGATTAAACGCAGTAATAATTTATTGCATTATAATATAATATATTATATACATATATATTATATATCAAGTGTGTTTATTGGCTTAATTAACTTCCCGAAGGAGACGGAAAAGGACGAGAAGTTTGTTTTCGCGAAAAAATTTGATGTGCTAATGTTATGTTTTCTCGACGTTTCAAGTCATTCTGAATCGAATCAGACCAAATTTGGAAAAATATGTTTGTGTGTATGTATGTGTGTGTACGTGAGCCGATATTTTATCTTTCTTTGACGTTTTTTCAAGAACGGCTGAACCGATTTCAAAAAATTTAATCCATTCGATGTAACTCGATAAGGACTAGCTTTGTCAGTTTCGTGCGACGATCGGCCGAGCCGTTTTTTCGTAACTAGCTGAAGAACGTGTATGTTTTCGTTCACGTTTTAGCCGACAATTTTTGAACCGATTTTAAAAGTTTATAAACTGTTCAAAATTATTGATTGGCAATCAATTAAAAGTTTATAAACTGTTCAAAAATTATTGATTGGGAATCGCGTTGATTAGATTTAGGACAAGATCGGCCAGACTGTTTCTTCGTAGTTAAAGATTGAATTTTTTTTTTATGGTTTTAATTAAACTTTGACGATTTCATAATCTAAAATAACATACTATATACTAAAGTATGATAGACCTACGATAAGCAACTGAATTATTAAAAATTTACTAAAGTTCGGAATAGTACAAAGTGATTCTAATCAGAATGTATGCCTTTAGTTCATATGTAGATTCCGAGTTTTGTGGATAGTTACTTATTGCAGTTGATGGTCATACTTAAATAAAATACATTTTTAGATCCTTTACCTAAATAGCTATGTATAATTTCTGATTGATTAAGTTTATTATTAATGCTTATCAGGAAGTTAATTCAACTTGTTAACAATAAGGCAAAATGCTACTTACAACTAGTTCATATTTTTTATACCTGACAATCAGTCAGACAGGAATGTCTGATACAAATCATCATAAGATGATGCATGGTTTATATATATATATGCATACACATACACACACACATTTATATATATATATATATATATATACGAGTATATACAAATATATCCAAAACTTTCATTCTCCATTGACATTATGGATATAAATACACAGCATACATACATTCACTTATTCAATCATACATAATTGCGGTCTCAAACACATTGGTATAATTCATGTATCTTAATGTGTTTCATATTTTTTATCTTCATTTTAAATTTAATCTCCTTGGGAAGTTTATGAATCAGCTTGGTGGCACCATATAATGTTACTTCTTGTTTTATTTTTTCAAACTTGTAAGTTTGATTTCGCCTCATTAGTTGAGTCGATGTATATCTTTATTTATGGCGAACTTATAAATACGTTTTATATATAAGTATATTTTTTTATATTGGATTTTTTTATAATTTTCAATATCGTATATTAAAAATAAATTTTAATGCGCTATGGTTTAATTAATGCATTATATACGGTATAATTTAATGATTGTAATTATCAATTAGATAGGTGTGCAATGCTATTATGATTTATATTTGGAAGTCTTTATTAGAAATTTATTAAAAAAAATATGGCTATCGGTATGTGTATGTTTTAATTATATTATATTATATGTATTAATTTACAATTTTATGTTTTAATCATTTTATTTGATGGTTTTACCATCATACCCAGACACTCAATCAATGCATTGATTGTGATGACATTCTAAGTAAATACGTACTACTAAAATATTTGTTGGTGTTTCATGATAAAATAGGTTCAAATATATAAAAATGGGAAAAATACTTATTTAGGTTTTATTGAAATTTTTTGTTACACGCTATTTTGGAATTGTACATTTCTAATATAAGAGAATATGTAGGTAATTTCTAAGAGTACATATGAGCAATCGTGCTAATTACTATTTGGTGAAAATCGGCTCGGCGGTTTTAATTGTTACTTTTTCATATTTTTGACGATTTTGATAAAAAAAATATTATGTTAAAGTTCATGGTCTTAACGAATAAAACAAATTAATATATTATAGACTTACGAAAAATGGTTGAATTACAAATATAAAAGTGGTTTATGGTCTTAACGAACATATTAAAATATTATATGCCTACGAAAAGTAGTTGAATTATAAATATAAAAATGTTTCATGGTTTTAACGAACATATTAAAATATTATAGGTCTACGAGTAGTGGTTGAATTATAAATATAAAATGGGTTCATGCCCTTAACAACATATTAAAATATTATAGACCTACGAAAAGTGGTAAAATTTTAAATATGAAAGTGGTTTATTGTCTTAATGAACATATTAAAATATTATAGGCCTACCAAAAAAGGTTGAATCATAAATATGAAAGTGGTTCATGATGTTAGCAAACATATTAAAGTATTATAGGCATACGAAAAGTAGTTGAAAAATAAATATTATATAAAAGTGGTTCATGGTCTTAACGAATATATTAAAATGTTATAGGCCTACGAAACGGGGTTGAATTATAAAAATAAATAAAATCAAAATTTGGAATAATTAGCTTCGTGCTTAGAATATACGCCATGTATTGTCCGTTCTGTGTTTCGTACTAGAAAAAAACAAACTGTGTTAGATAAATCTGCCTAAACTTTCCTTGAGGTAAAATGCCACTTACACCTAGATAATCGCATAGATGCCTGAAATCCTGTTGTATATGAATATAAACACATATATATGAATGTATATATATATATATATATATATATATATATATACTAGATGACCCGACAGACGTCATGTACCCACGTCTACAATTTAAGATCCAAATTTTTTAATATCCTATCCTATACTTTTTAATATTCTATTTAATGTTTTTCCGTTTATGGTCTTGGCATAAGCCATATACATATTGAAAACTGCAGTTTTTTTATCAGTATAAGAAATTCAGAAAGAATAAATATAGGGGGAAGTCCCGTAACGCCGGACGGCACTTAAAGCCGGACACTCTATTTAACACGTATTATTTAAGCGAGTATAAATCTTTTTATTTCAAAATACAAGTGAAAGGGGCGCGGGGGGCACACAGGTGCAGGATCACGCGTCACCTAAATATTAATGGAAGTAATTCTAGTGTATTTATGCATTTATATTTTAGTGGCATTCAAAAATAAAAGTAGTACTTGATTGTTATCCGTAAAATGGTAGAATATTATTAGATATTTTAAACAATTTTAGTAGGTACCACCAAATGAACGAAATTGTCTGTCCTTCAGACATTCCAGAGTGTGGAGATGGCTACATATGTGTTCAATGCTGGTTATTTTGAAATGTCCGGTAGTAGATGCCACTTTGTAAAATCATATTTTTTGTCACCAAAGTTTGATTGATAGTATTAATTATTGTTTAGCAAAGATTGCGTTTTTGTTAATTTAGTTTGAATTCTAACTTTGTTATCTAATATAAGTCGTTTAATAAACATTTCGTAAAATATTTGTTGATTTATTTATAAATAACCTTAGGTGTCCGGCACTCGGGGACTTCCCCCTAGTATCTATGGTAAAAGAACAATATCACCTTTGTTATTTCCAAACAATATAATTGTTTCAATAATTTATATAATATATATAATCGTCTATAATTTTTATAATCGCGTATCCTATATTAGATGCTTTTTGGCAATTACAATTTCTAAATTACATTTTTGTTACTAATAATTTAATAAACATTATTACTTTAGTTAAAATCTTAGGTGAATTGGTTTGTAAAATCTAGTTCATATGGCACTGTTCAATTTAAGATCATGATGAAACAAACTATAAATTTTTGACTAAACTCTAAAAAGATTTATTAAAATCCGAATAACCGCTTAAGAGGAGTATCAATTCACACACACACACACACACACACACACATATATATATATATATATATATATATATATATATAATAAATAACAAAATTATTTATTCCATTAAACCTTTTTCACACTTGATGTGTGTCATCATTCAGTAATCAAACCAGGAAAAACAGGAAACATTAATTGTGATGTAAAATTGATTGAACACTAAATTTGTGTAAAATAATAAAATACTATTATATTAACAAACGAGAAATAGGAGGAGCACATATTGCCCTCCTATATTTAATGTTATTGGTAGCATTGCATTGTGGGCGCTGTTCCTGGAACATATATAATATATATATATATATATATATATATATATAATATATATATATATATATAATTTTATTCTATATTTTCTTTTCCAATTATACATTCACTGATGATAACATATGAAAACAAAACATTTAACAACAATTAATATTATTCTGTTTTGATAATTATTTGATGGCCTTTGAAGATTACATAATTATATTCATAAATAACAATTACCGATGTGTTATATATTATTATTTTTTCAATACGCAACTCATCGGTATATATTTCAAACGCCCTACAAAGAAAACAATGTATTGATTAAGTCAGCACACTGATCTGGTTGCGCAGGTTGTCAAGCTCTGTCAGAAAACTAAGCGAACGTCACAGGCATTGGCCACACTGTGAAGCCTCGAAAGCGAATGTCAGTAGGAGCCAAGTTCCAAGCGATAGTTGATTCCTGCGACAGTAAATCTTTTAATGATATCATTTGATTTATTTACGTTAAATTATTACTGAATTATTACTTATTACAAATGCTATCGCTTCCAGATCTCAAACATTATTCAACACGATGTTGATAGGGTTTTCAAACAGAACTGTCGTAGGCTAATATGTGTTCACATGGTGCCAAGGTTATAACGTGATCATTTTAATATTAAAGATTAATAGATAATGAATTAATTGTGTGTCCGTATAGATATGACACACTAAATTATTATTACTGTGATTTTCTGTGGTGACAGTGAAGGAAAATAATTAGGTGAGTACTTATGAACATAATTGTATTATTTAGTTATTTAAAGTTTTGTTATCTTTTATTAAATAAAATATTCATTTAATTCATCTCGCAATGATAATTTATAACCAAAATATATTGTTGGATTCAAAATTTCAATTGACAGAAATCTAACCTAAAAAATCATGCATGTATATATTCCCCGTAAATAAATTTTGCTATTTAACTTCATACAATTTTTGTATATTTTTACACAGTCTTATTATATTAGAAAACATATACTAATTCACATATTTTATGAATAAATTATATAATATATTTGTGCCAGTATTTTACCATGTCAGCTGTAACTTTGTGATAAATTTCTATATAAAAAAATAAATTGTTTTACACTTTTTTCTGTCAGCATGTATAACTTCATAGTATATATATATATATATATATATATATATATATATCCAATAATTGAAACTATTTTATTAAAGTAAAATGTTTTATTGACAAACGTTTCGGGTCCTGATTTGACCCATCTTCAGTGCATACAAATAATTTTAAAGAAAAAACAAAAACACGAGAAATATAATGCACTAATTACTATAACAAGTTATAAAGCATGACTTTTAATAACTATTGAATTAAAATAAATATTAAATTAAATAAACTAGATGAAAAAGTTTTTAAAAAAGGACTCTTCTATTCGAGACATGTTATGTGCTTGGAGAAATTTTAACAAAAATTAAAATGGTTAAAAATTAAGGTTAAAATTTCTCTAACTAAGCATATAACATGTCTCGATGAGAGGAGTTCTTTTTTTAAACTTTTTCATCTAGTTTAATTTAATTTAATAGATATTAAAAGTCATGCTATATACTTGTTATAGTAATTGGGTAGATTATATTTTCCGTGTTTTGGTTTTTCTTTAAAATTATTTGTATGCACTGAAGATGGGTCAAATCAGGACCCGAAACGTTTGACAATAAAACATTTCACTTCAATAAAACAGTTTTAAATTATTGCATGTGAACGCCAAGAACAACTTTATTATAATATTTCACCATCTGAAAATTCTTTCGATTCATATATAGAGTGTATAGAGCTGCGAACAAAAATCCAATAATAATAAAAATCTAAAAAAAATTCTCCAGAGATTAAGACAAATAGCATACTTAAGGAAAAATAAAATTAGTGGATTTTTTCTTATGTATATTGTTTGTTTATATCTAATCAAGACCATGTTTCTTGAGAGATGTCTTAAAGATGGAACGTACCTAGGTCCGAAACGTCGATAGCAAATAACAATCTATTAAACTTTTTGTTTTTTTTATTACAATTGGATTATTGTTCGAAGCTCTACACAGTATTTACTAAACCATGCCTCAACTATCTAATCTATATTAAGGTGGTTTCCAAAATGACAAAAAAAAATCTTTGAAAATATCAGCTCT